>NC_072896.1:96423560-96726590 GCF_027943255.1 Anastrepha obliqua | reverse complement strand
TAAATTTTTGAAAATGAAAACTAAATAAGTAAATATGTAACAGAAGGGCTGAAAAGTCACGGACTTGAGAAAAAAACACGTTTTTTTTTGTTTAACATTAGCTTTTCTTCATCAACGTAATTTCCATCGAGAACAACGCAATCATTCCTGCATCGGTCTAACATTTCAATACCTCTTTTGTGGATCGATTAATCTTTTGGCTCAAAATAGCATCTACGTTTTAGATATTAGAATACCTATAAGTAGTTGTTTTTGTGCCAAGTATTGAATAATTTAATTTAATTGAAATAGTATTAATTAAACAAAAATTGTATTAATTGAAATTTTTTACATCTTCTTTCAGTTTTGTTCTTCAACTTTCAACTTCCAACGGACAAAATTTGTGGATCCGCGAATGTCCGTTTGTGAGAAGTTGCCCTGTACCAACAGCCTTAAAGTTTGACTTGTTTAAAACACAGCGGCAGATAATGGACTGACCAGCGCATTTAAGGAGCTCGACTATTACTCTTAGCAGACAAACTTCCAGATTTTGAACTCAATGTATTAATAATTCCAAATTGGCTATAAATTATCTGCGATGCATTTTCTAGTAAAACAGCGAATTCTGCTTCCATTACCTTCAGCACTGAGCTAAATGAAGTGCTGGAGCCATTAGAAAGCTTTTCCATAAAATGAAATCAATTAATCTTAATTGTAGTCATGTCTCAACTACGCCCCAAATAGGTGGAGAGTAAGCTGACTCATAAGTGTATTGCCTAGATTACAACAACTTTTGAATAAGTGAAACGCAAATACTTAGAAAGTGAAACCACAAAAATTTTCTTAAACTTTATTTAGGATAAAAATCTCTGAGGAGGTTTTTTTTACAAATATAACGCAACATCACTAAATAAATAATATTATTTATGCATCTAGCAAAAAATAGATAATTTAGTATGTATCGCAGACAGAAACAGCCTTTGGAAACCAAAGCATATTTCTGCAAATTTATATCGGCGACAACAGGGAAAGTGATTCCACTTAAACCAATAAATTTGTAAAAGCGAAAAACTTTCGAAAACAAACAGGAAAAGCCAAAAAGGTAAGTGAAACAAAAGAAGAAGAAGATAAGAACGAAAAAAGCGGGGTAAACAAGAGTGATAAAAGCAACGACTCGACGCGCCGGCGAAGCCACTTGCACCTGCTGCTGTCATTGCCGCTGCTACACCTATTGTTTTTGTTGCTATTATCGTTGCTGCTCTGCATTAATACAAATTTTATCCAGCCACACATACATACACGCACATACCTACATGCATACACAGAATGATGTCTAATATCCAAAGTGTCGCAGCTGTTGTGGCAACCATGGTGACAGGTACAAGTATGAGCAGCATAGCTGTCATGTTCCTACAGACGCACAAATGCACGCACACACACACACATACATGAATTCACGTCAGTTCACTCAAAATGACATTTACAACAAAAATTCCAATAACAGGAGCTGGCGCAAATGTGGCTTGCCTGCTATCTGAAATTTTACGACACCAAAGTAGAAGACGAAAGGAGGAAGATAAAGCATAAGCAGCAGGCATCAGGCGAGAGGCAATGAAAATGTGACACACAAATAATTTGCATAAGGCGGAAACGGAAATTGATATGAGTGTCTCAAGGAAAAGGATATGGTAGTGAATGCCTGTGGGTGTGCAAGGATTTTCGAAAGTGCTTGCCGAGAATTTAATGTGAATGCCACCGAACCGGCTACCACCACCAGACAGGCGTTCGTTCGGCTGATAAGTCGTTAGTGGGCGTGCGAATGTGAGTGGTTTAACGCTATGGCCTGGAAGTGATTCAAATTTCAAACGCTTCCTAACAGCGATGCTGAAGCATAAGCGTAGCTTCATTTGTGTATATGCGAGTGTGTGTGTATGAGTATATGTGTCATAAATATTTTTTAACCTACATTACACTCGTATTTAAGCACGCGCTGATGTGGATTTTGCCTCGTTTATGTCAAGTAATTAAATTTCAAATCCGGCACTCAGCCGCAAACGTGCACAAAATAATTTCGCTACCATTAATTTTGAGCTTCCCTTAGTCAGGCTTAAATGTGTTTTAATTTTTGTTTTTACTTACGTAATTGCTCTACTGCTTCCTGCTGTACGCGAAATTCTTAAGTCAAAATAATTAAAGTGGATTTTAAAGTGAATGAGATGTTAAAGTGTTGCAATTTATAACGGCACAGAAGAGTACGAACGTAAAGAGTAACACAAGTTCAAATCAAATTTATCTTCGTTTCTACTTATTACAATAATATAATAAAATCAATGGCATTATTTTGATGAAAATGTTAATGAAACTTTGGCACAAATACTCAGAGCAGTACATTATTTTACTAGAGTCGCACACAGAATATGTGCAGAAAAAAGCAAAAAAATTTTTTTTTTTGCATTTTATATATTTTTTAGCATATGGCAAAAATCAATAGCCTCTTAAGGGGTTAGGCCACTCTAGGATTTTCAAAATATCGAAATTTTTTTTTTTGCTTAAAAGATGCTTTAAACTCTTTAGAATATAAAACAAAAAGTCCTATGCGTGAAAAAAATGTTTATCTCTAATATTTCGCACTTTTGCGCGAGCGCCTCTGACGTCTCTGAACCGACTATTCAAATTTAAACCGTGTTTATCTCAAAACGTGATTTTTCAAAACGGCAAGCAGCATAACTCAAACAATTTTTAATATTTTCACTTGTAATTGTACAAAGATCTTTAGAACATTATTCCGCACTGAAATACGTACGGATTTCTTTATTAATTAATTAGAAAAATTTTTATAAACAATTAACGGTTCCATTTTAGACGAAAAATTCTACTTTTGACTTCAAACATCTGCAAAATACACAAATTTCAATATTTCTAAAATCCCGTACGTATTTCTACAGCTATACTCACGTCGATTTAGAAGAATTTTTTTAATTTGGTTTAGGTTGACATTTACGTCAGTTGTACTGCTTGCCGTGAAGTGCCTTTTTCGCAGGGCGCGTTCAGAGATTCACTCCAAAGGCGCCATTTTGTAATATTTTTCAATAAAAATATTTGTAATTACACTTAAATACATGCTTAATAATATACTTAAAAAGTTTTTTCCTAGCACCTTTCTTTCAATGTAAAAAAAATCCTTAAAAAACTGCTTTTTTACAGTAGCTAGAGTGGCGTAACCCCTTAAGTTGACTTGGCAGTACTCCACACTAGCATAACTTTATTTACTTATTGTATATATTTACTTCAAATATAATTATAAAAAATATAATAAAATATATAGATATAAATATAATATTACAAAATCAAGGCAACTAGCAGCAGAGGCTGATAACTTTACAGAATCTCTGCCGTACGAGAGTTAGCGATCGCTGCAAAATATAATACGAATATGAGAGCAGATCGCTCTTTATTTATTTCGTCTCGTAAATACAACATAAAAGTGCCGCTAGCTAAGTATAGTTGCATTATTGCATTATAAGTCTATCTGTGCTAATACGTTATGTTAGCTCTCAATTCTCCACAACACTACAACACTCACACTCACTCAGTGCAATACTCACAATTTTTGCACACATAAACTTCCTACCTTTCTCACCTACTCACATCTGTAAATCGTATGTTATTTCATTCAAACTTTCTTCTGTTAAGGTTACTATGCATTCCAACTTAACATAGCTACTTACCTTTGCGAATGCTAATGTTTATTAACTCTCACATACATGCGTACGTACATCTGTTAAGACTAATGTTAATCGATACTTGCATGCATACATCTGTAATTGCATTCTCTCTCAGACCTAGTGTGAGTTGTTCTTAGCTTTTAAGTGAGAGTTTTTATTTGGATGCTCACGAATAAATTACTTTCACACCAGATACCTTCGACATCGTTATTATTATACTCGTATTCAAAAATGCATATCACTAACTAACCAACACGTAGAACATTGTCGATGTAAAGAAAAAGAAATGAAGTCACTGTTGACGGTTCACGAGTATGTAGCACAATTTGAAGTTTACCTATGTATCAGAAAAACTATTGTTCTGCATGTAAAGGGCATTCCAAAGAAGTGTCTAGATGTTGTAAAATAAAGCATTTAAAAGTTGATATTCTTACAGGATTCTCTATTTTTATTCCAAATACGGCTCTTAATAATGATAAATTAATTATGCGGAAAATTACACTATTTAAATACCCATCATGTGCGCGTCTACTGGAAAAATCCGCCAAACTGTCGTTTCATAAATGCCTCCTTTTTGAGCACGTCAAGTTATCGAAGTTGCAGCACTTTGCGCTACAGCAGCAATATTCTCAACAGAATGTCCAGGTTTTGGCTTTCTAAGCCTTTTTCTATCCTCGATTTTCGACGAATGTCCTTCTGACGATTATTTCCACAAAAAAATATTTCAAATTTTGAGTTTTTTTTTCAAAGACTTTTATTTTCAAATTAGACGTCACTTTTGAGAGACTATTTTTTCATTTACATTAATAGAGCGCAAAATGTATTGTAGCAAAATGTAAACTCTTTATTCACTTTTATTCAAACATTTGTATGACAACAAAAACCATATAGCTGAGACTTTTAAACTTCGGATAAATTATAAAAAAATGCAACGAATCCTAACCATAATATCAAACTTTGTAAACGGAATTTCTAAAAAAAACTTATGGGGTGCGCACTTCTTGTCCATTAAATTTGTATATAATATTATGCAAACTGGAAGTGGGTCTAAAGTTGACTTGATTTTATCTAACTTTTTATTTTTTAATTTTTTTTTGTTTATTTTTTTTTTTAAGAGTACAAGTTTTCTTATATACGAATGTTCGCAATTTGTTTATATGAAAGCAAAGACCCGCGTTGGTCAGCAACTTTTGAGCTGCTTTAAATGTGCAATTTACTACGTAAGAATTCAGTGGACTACAAACTGCACATGGATATTTTTTTCTTGAAAATTAGATTTAAAAAAGATTCTTAAAATGAAAAAGGGTATGAACATTGTTGAATTTTATTAAATTTTGTTATCTACATTTTTTCCTCAAATTTAACAAAACGCAATTTTTGGAATTTATTTATAATTTTGTACGAAGTCTGAAGCTTTCTTTTACATGATATTTATTGTTAAGAAAGGAAATAAATAAATGGTCCCCAAAAATTTTTTCTTAAAGATTAACAAAAAGTTTTTTGAAAAAAAAACATAGAATTTTTAAAATTTTCATGAATGATATTTCTTTTACTAAGAACAATATTTTTATACAAACTTAAAAAAAGAAAAGAAGGAATAAAAAATTAGTCATAAAAATTGTTTAACAAAAATTTAACAAAATAAAAATGTTTAAATAACTACCTACCTAGTATGACAAAAGTACCCCAGGTACACTTCAAGTAGCACTTACGTGCCGTTTTGATACCATAATGTGGACCACTAGCTGTGAAAAGATTACGAAAAAAAACCGTCTACAGCCATTCAGTGCTGTTGATGTAGTGGAGGAGAGAAAAGGGATCTAGGATTCTTCAAGTCATCCCCAAAGGGAACACTAAAGAATCTCAAGCGCCTAGCCGCCAGAGCCGGACATTTGCAGAGAAAGTGTTCCACATTCTCTTTCTCTGTAGGATCTCCACGGCTTCTGCAATAGGGGTTGTACGGAATTCCAAGCTTCTCCGCATGAGTACCGATCACCCAGTGGCCAGTGAACACCGCAATGAGTTTGGAAATTTAATGGCGGAGGATTCCCATCACCTTAAGCATCCTGTTTCTATCGTATTGAGGCCATAGTATTTTCGAAATAGCACACGATGAGACAGACCTCCATCTGTCTTGCGTTTTTTGTAGAGAAAGAAATTATGTACTTTCCCTTTAAAACGGCCAAGGGGACACCGATGTCTGAAAAGGGAACAGCTGAAACCATTTCTGCCGACCCCTTTCTGGCAAACTCATCGGCAATTTCATTTCCCTCTATATTCCTGTACCCAGGAACCCAAATAAGGGAAATGTTTCCCGCACGTTCGAGACGTTTGAGTTCCTCCTTACAGGAGTTCACCAGAAGAGAGCTGCGAAACGGTGACGACAGGGCCTTGATCGTAGCTTGACTATCGTAAAAAATATTAATGTCTTCCTCCCAACAACGATGCCGAAGCATTCTGCATGAATGCAGGATCGCGAAGACCTCTGCTTGAAAAACGCTGCTTGTTTCTGGCAGTTTAAAGGAGACCGAAATGCTGGCTGATCTAGAGTAAACCCCCGCTTCCACTCCAGACTCCATTTTGGATATTTAAATAAGTAGAAGTTTTTAAAATTTTCATGAATGATATTTCTTGTATTAAGAATCATATTTTTATACAAATATTAAAAAACTAAAGGAGAGAATAAGTAAAGCGTCACTAAAACGTCTTTATAAAAATTTAATAAGAAACATTTTAAAAAGATAAAAAGATTTTTTAAATTTAACTAAAAAAAATTTTTTTAAAAAAGTAAATTTGAAAAAATTAAAGGAGAGAATAAATAAGTAGTCACTACAAAGTTTTTCTACAAATTTCATAAAAAATTTCTTTCAAAAAGGTAAATAGATTTTTTTTTAAATTTAACAAAAATTTTTTTTTAATAAGTAGAAGTTTTTTAAAATTTCATAAACGATATTTCTTGTATTAAAAATTATATTTTTATACACATTTTAGAAAATTAAAGAAGAGGATATATAAATAGTCACTAAAAAGCTTTTTTTAATATTTAATAAAAAAAAAACTTTTTTAAAGAGATTAATAAATTTTTTTTAATTGAAAAAAAAACATTTTTTTAATAAGTAGAAGTTTTTAAAAATTTCATGAATGATATTTCATGAATTAAAAATTATATTTTCATACACATTTTAGAAAATTAAAGGAGAGAATAAATAAATAGTCACTAAAAAGTTTTTATTAAAATTTAATAAAAAAAATTTTTTTAAGAGATAAATAGCTTTTTTTAACATTTAACAAAAACAAACTTTTTAAATAGTTAAATTTCGAAACATTAAAGGAGTAAAAATAAATAGTCATTTTAAAAGATAAATAGAATTTTTTTAAATTTTGTGCAAAGTCTGAAACTTTCGTTTACTTGATATTTAATGTATTTTAAACTACGTTTTTATATAAAAAAAGTAAAAAAATATATTAATAAATAGTCAAGATTTAAAAAATTTTAAATTAATTGAGAAAAATAAGTAAAATTTTATAAAATTTTGCACAAAGCCTGAAACTTTAATTTAACTGAGATATGTTGTAGTATAAACAATATTTTTATATAAAAATAAAAAAAAAAAAAAATTAATAAATAAATAATCACTAAAAAAAGTTCCTGGAAATTAAAACAAACAAATTTTCTTTAAAATTTATTCAATTTTTCCTTAATTTTGAACGAAGTCTAAAATTTTCATTTATATGACATTTGTTGTGGGGTAAAGTATGTTCTTATACCAAAATAAAAAGTAAAAAAAAGCTATAAAAAATAAATAATCACAACTTTGCAATATCGCGCTAATTTTTTCAATGCACGTAAGCGTGCATGTATGTGATTCTTTTTGTTTTTCTATTACTAATGACTTGCAAATGCACTTCAACGGATAAAGGTTGAGGAAAATCAAGACATAAGTTGGCGTATTAAATGCAGTATTTTTCGTTTGTTTACTAAACTACAACAAAATTCCAAAATTCCATCAGCAATATATGCCTCCTCCTCCCTTGAATTTAGGCTGAAACCCCAACTAGTGAACTAACTTTAATGTATCTACATCTAAATACTTTTAAAGTACACTGCTGTAGTGCTCTTTACTATTCATTACTACTTTATATGTCCATATTTGCAACAACAATAACAGCCACAACATTAACTACTCTTCCCAACTTATACTTGTGTGTAAATGTTTTTACGATTCTAACCCATATGTACGCATGTATACATACTCGTATGTGTAAATGTGAATGCATGTATTTTCACTGCTTTATATAGCAAACCTGATAATTCTACTGATTCCATAACAAAGAGTAAGCGTAAAGCGAAGCCATGGAATAGCAGTCCAAATGCCCATCTCCATTAAGTTCCAGCAACACTTTTACTGGTGGGTTTCGTCTGTAGTTCAGAAAAGGTTGTTACCGCAAACGAAATCGATATCCTAACAACTTTACGATGGCGCGCCGTCGCCAGAATACGGTTGAAAGGCAGAGGCCAGGCGGCAGGTGTTCAATGCTTGGTTACCAGTTCAATCGTTAAACTTAATTTGTAACCATCAGCGAGCATCAATTTCAACTTTCAGGTACGAAATGCGCCATTTACCCAACGATGCTGGAAAACTTATCGTACATACCCATCTATCCTCTTAAGTGTTGGTAAGTGGCAGATATAAAATGAATATGGGAAAGGGATGAGAGCTCAATGGGAGCCGGGCGGAGAGCAATTGAAGCGATTTTAAAATTGGTGGCAGCAATGAATTCTCATTCGACACAGTTTTGTTGCTTCAAAGTGGTAATAACGCGAACATAAGGTAGTCAAGTCGAAATACCAAAACAAGCATGTGAACACACACACACACATATGTATATTCATATTACACTATAAGTAAGTAAGTAGTGTAAGTACCAAACACACAGCATATAAGTGAGTAAAATAAAGAACTCCTATATTAAGCAGCCTCACTATTTAGTTGCCCATGTGCTCGCTGTGGGAGTAACTGTCGCATCGTTTAAGTGGAAAATTACATAGAAAAAAGCAAAATGTGTAGACGCTGAAAGCGCCAGAGCTACGAGTACTGCGAGTACTCACACCAGAGTGTATTAAAGTAGGAAGGATGCGCTGCATGGTGTGGTGGTGGTAGTGGATTGTGAGCATGAGCTTGGCAGGCTATTGTACTTGCGCTGGAATTCCACAAAAGGGTTAAGCTGTCTGGGAAAGTCTGCAATGAGCGTTTGCTATTTCGAGAATCAACGCCAGCACTACGCAACGCCTAGCAGCAAAACAAAAAAACAAAACGATTTTCTCTCAGTTAACTTCATATTCGGGCGCCCACATCTAATGAGCGTCTTTCTGCCTCATCTCTCTGATTGGTATAGACCGATATGCCGTAGCAACGAAAAATTTAAGTGATTTAAAATTATACGATTTTAATGCTCGTCAACTTGCTATGGCTTCGCCCATCAACAAAGTGTGCAGTGAGATTGATTAATTCAATGCTGAGCATGAATAATTTATAAATATTCTAATTATTTTGGATATTTTTGAAAATGATTAAATTGATAATTTATGATTTTGTTTTATGGCTGTTTTAGGTTTATTTTTAAGTGGCTCGCTCATGGTTGGGTGAATATAGAAGATTTTGCATATTGTGGCATTGCTACCGCGAGCGGAGTATTTGAATTAAATGAAATGTGCTGAATTTTGCTGTTGTACTGCCATTATTGTGTGGATTTGGTTACAAGCAATTTTTGGTTGTTTTGCTTTCCTTGCTTGTCGTTTCTGCCAGCTACTGCCCAGTTTACATTAATCCAATGTTGAAACAAAAGAGACTCGGCAATAAATCACTGTTAACAAACGAAAATTGAGGAGCATCCAAAATTGATTTCCGTATGGCAACTCACAAATTCGAGTCTATGAAATTAAGCGCAAATATGTTTTTAATTTCATATTGCCAAATTGGTGAATAAGCCGTTGAAAATCTTTGTACGTGATTGGTGGTATAAATCAAATATTTTTGTTTAACGTTTACACAGGTTAACAAAAAATAAATGATTTTTGCGCCCAAGAGCCAGTCCAAGAGCAGAGTCCAAAAATCGACACAAGAACAATAAAAACAGCTCTAGAGCTCAATTGATTGCTACAAATAAATAGAGAATTAATAATAAATTAGAATTTTCAAGGATTGTTACTCGGGTTCGTCCTTCAAGATTGATATATACAGGAATTGCTGTCCTTGAAAAAAATGTGTAAATCTTTTTTTATATATTAATTAAAAATAATAGGTGGTTAAATTTTAAGAGCCGATGTTGAAAGTAAACCACACCCAAACGTCAAGTTTTTTCAGCATTCAATTTAAAGTTTTTCAATTTCAGACCAACTCAATTTAAACTATAGAAAGATACACAATCGAGCAACGCGTTAAAGTTATTCAGGCTTATTATGAAAACGAGCGTTCAAATCAAAACGCACTTTCTTCAAAGTGCGCGATGCACTTCGTGAAGAAAATCATCTTCAGTAATGAGGCACATTTTCACCTCAGTGAATTCGTCAATAAGCAGAATTGCCGCATTTAGGCGACTGCCCAGCTTGAAATGATAATGAACTTTTTATGGCTCGAATTGGAAGATATGGATGTGGACAATATGTGGTTTCAACAGGACGGTGCCAGTTGTCACACAACTAACGAAACAATGGCTCTTTTGCGCTAAAAATTTGATGGCCGAATAATCTCACGTCGCGGCGATGACAATTGGCCGCCAAGATCATGTGATTTGACACCGTTGGACTTCTTTCTTTGGGGTAATTTGAAAGAATAGGTATACGTCGATAAGCCAGCAACAATTCAAGAGCTAAAGGATGAGATAATTCGGTACATTAACGGCATAGAACCTCAATTATGCCTCAGCGTCATCGTAAATTTGGACCATCGAATGGAGGTGTGCTGCCGAGGCCGCGGCAGTTATTAGGCCAATATTTTATTCCAACCATAATTGAACTATACTAATATTATCATAATAAAGCGAAATGACAATAATTTCTTTAAAAAATTGAAACTTAACACCCTTTATTACCCTCAGTAATTTCTGACCAGGAAAATCTACTACTAAGTAAAATTGTGTTTCATTTTCGCTCCGATATGCATTAAAGTACACAAAATGTTATCTAATGAAGGCAAAACGTCGATGGTTCGATCCTTCGGGCGCTTCTCCGTATGGTAATGGTAATGGTAATGGTTGTACGGTTAGGCTAAGGCCTTTTTTCACTGCGACCAGATTGATTTATTGAATGCCCCTAATTACTTAATTATAATTATTTAGTATACCGAGGAATCGAACCAGCTCCTTGGGAGGAAGCAATTGTAGATATTCCTCCTCCAGTCGGTACGAGCCCAGGATTCTGTGTCTCCAGTGGCCTAATGCCTCACAGTTGCTGATTAAGTGTTCCATAAACTCCTCTTCATCACAGCAGAACCTGCATTATCTGGTGCTAGATAATCCTATTGTGTTATAGTGTTTATCATATTACTGGCAGAGTGACCTGGGAGTGCTCCACAGAGTAATCTGAGACCCTTTTTATCTAAGGTCAGAACAGATTTTGCTCTGTTGGCATTGAAGTTGAAAAACTTTTTGGAGTGATTAAGGCTGCTTGTGCGATTCCAGTGTTCCCTGATTTTAGTTTGTATCCATTTTTTTTGGTTTCCTGTTTTATATTATTTTTGTTAAAGCCGAAAAATGCGGTTGGCTCAATAAATAGCTCTTTTTTGGCATAAAAGTCTGCCTTCTCGTTTCCTTCGTCTCCCTCATGTCCTGGTACCCAAATCAGTGAGACCTGATTATGAGTGATCAGTTTGTTGAGTGCATTGTTAGTCTCTATTAGGACTTTTGACTTGAATGTGAAGTTATTCAAGGCTTTGAGAACCGATTGGCTGTCCAAAAGTATCCGATATTCAAAGATGCAAAGTGTAGTGATAACTGCACAACTTGCTTGAAACTTCTCAGATGATAAGCATCAGCATTTTCCGTTAAATTATATAAAATCTGCAATCGTTTCAAAATTAATTAATAAGTAAATCAAAATCCTTTTTTTCTAAAAATTATATTTTATTATTCAAAATGGCCCCCATTTCACCAAAAATAATATTTTACAGAATACATATCGCCTTAGAGAAAAGAAGAAGTTTGATTTGATTCTTTCTAGCTGGTATAAAATTGCTGCACTATCTACTAATGACCAAAAGTAGGTAGTCAATGTGTCTGCACGAAGGTGAACAAACATTAACGCACTCGTGAAACATTTAGAATATTGGAATAATCTTTTTACTTTACGCATTGGCAACATGAAAATTTCGCTTAAGAGGAGCCACAGTGGATCTTCTCAAATAATAATTTCTTGAAGCATCTGAATCTTCTGATGACTTAACAAATTTGTGTTTTGAGGCTTCATTGAGCTAAGGATCAAAATGACCCTTTTAGTTGGGAGCTAATGGGCTTAAATGTTCTATTAATATATTATATTTGCCATGAAATATTACTGCATATGTCTTAAACCATTTTTCCACTTTATTATAAGCAAATTTAACCGTAA
The DNA here is from genome assembly GCF_027943255.1 of Anastrepha obliqua. Taxonomy (NCBI): domain Eukaryota; kingdom Metazoa; phylum Arthropoda; class Insecta; order Diptera; family Tephritidae; genus Anastrepha; species Anastrepha obliqua. Next base: position 96,714,281 of record NC_072896.1, on the reverse strand, counting down.
AAAAAATACGAGCTAACTTTTGCAAATCCATCGAATGTTTTATTACCGTATAGAGGCGCGCAACTCAAGGTAAGTTTGGAGTACTTCCGAAGACGAATGTAAAAAAATTTGCAATAATGCTGGGAAGCACGTTGAAATTGAAAGCTTTATTAAAAAAAAAAAATGGCTAACTAAATATTTCTATGGCACTAAGCGTTGTGGCTCATTTTCGTATATGACAGTTTATATCATTCTGATATTCAATGATATATTTTTAATACATAAAGATGTAATCATTGACTTTCAAACACTTCAAACACACACAAAAATGGGTCCTTTACAACAATCCTGTTCGCAAACGCCAATAGTTAGATAAAAATGAAACACCAGAACCGACCACTAGAGATGGCCTTCACCCCTGTCTATTTGGTGGGATATGTCCGGTATTGTTTATTATGAACTTCTGGAACCAAACCAGACGATAACTGCTGATTATTATTCCCATCAGCTATCAAATCTGAATGAGGCACTTAACAAAACTCGAGTGTCTTTAGTGAATAGATGCAAAGTTTTGTTTCACCACGACAACGCAAAACCTCATACCGCAAGGCAAACATTAGGCAAGCTGAACGAGCTCGGATAGGAGCTAATGCCGCATTTACCGTATTCTCTATTTATCTATACTATAAAGGTGAATGACGTAAAAATTTTTATACATTAATGTTTTCACCCAAAGAAGGTTATAGGCATGTTTTTATGATGGAACTCCCTTCCCACAGCCCCCAGGCTGCGCTACCACTCTCATTCGTCACTAATAATCGAGTATTTTATTTAATTTTAATCTAAAAAATCTTAGTTTTTCCTATTTCCCACTTTTTATAGCACACTCTAGACTTCATAATCCGCATAAGCTGTTCAACTATGACCCAAATACAAAGTTCAAAAACGGTTTGAGATAGAAAATTAATAAAAATAATTTTGCTTGATATTTTTCTGATTGGTTGTTTTGATTTTATTCAACGAGGCATAACAACGGATGGCGGGTATTATAATATTAGGGTTATTAATAAAAAATTATTTTCTATGAATCTATTGTTTATAATTCTTTTATATACATATCCTAAGTCCCTCAAAACTACTCCTACGCGAGCGGGGCCGCGGGTAAGTAAAGCTAGTATACTATATACCATTTCAGATTTTTTTTATGTCACTGAATGTCTTTAATTGAACTATTGTGACATGGACTTGATATATTTTCGTAAAAAAATTTTTAGATTTCAGATTTTTCTTTTTTAATGTGACTGAATGTCTTTAATTGAACTATTATGAGTTGGGTTTTTATATATTATCATAAAAAAATGTTTAGATTTAAAATTTTTTTTATGTAACTGAATGTCTTTAATTCAACTACTCTCACTTGGATTTGTTATACTTTCCTAAAAAAATATTTTCTTGTATCTTGCTATAAATCCACGGAAGAAAGTACTGCCTAAAAGATACACTTCAAAGAAATATATAAATAAAATGCGGGCCAGTTTTAGTTGTGACACAGTGTAAAAGGATGAAGGATTATAATTTTAATATTTTTTTTTCAATAATATGTCTTATAGCAGGGAGTTATAGTCTGGTTAAAAGAAAAAATGTATTATTATTATATATAAGAAAAGTAGAGGAGATCCACTACTTTACATTGAAATGGAGCACTAGTGTAAACACCTTCGGCTCGACAGAAAAAATTTAATACATTTTCTTTCTATGTACTGAAAATTTTCGATACCTGCGCTTACCTGTACTTTTCTCTTCACCTGCTGCTCGTTTATTTTATTAGTTTCTTGAACAGTCGTAATTTTTTTTCACTTTTAGATTTTTTTTGTTAACTTAAGTACTTTTTTTTTTTTGTTTTTTGAATTTTAAACTCTCGTAAATAATTTATTTTTGACTAGTATATGCAACGTACACTCGTTTTAAATTAACTACTTCAACACTTTCGTACAAGACTCCATATTTTATGTCGAGTACTTTTTATTCTCACTTGCCAATTAAATATTTAATATTCCAGTGCAATTTTCTCACTCTTCAGAGTACACACATTAACTTAGCACTCTTGGCTTGACAATTTTCACACACAATTTCCAATTTCGTTTTTCCACTGCCATCCTCAGCTGAGCGTATGTATGTATTATGCATGGCTGTGTGTGCTTATGCATCACTTTCAAGTATTTAACTGCATTAGGTTGATGGAAGTGTGATATGCTATTTAAAAGCCATAAAAGCTTACCGAAAGTTAAACAAATGTGCATGCATTCATTTAAAGTATGTAAGCAAAGCAGCACAAAAACAAAAAAAAAGAAATGAAGAGGAAGAAAACAACAACAAATGAAAGGAAACAAAGGAAAAGCGAGCAATGTAAACACGACACTCTTGACACCACAGACATTTCCATTCAACTACTTTGCATATCAAATGCATTGCTGCTCCGACTTTGCTATTACACACACACACGCACATACACAAACATACCTTTCACACAACAATAAACGACATCAATTCTTAGTTCAGCACAGAGGACATTCGTCCATTCGACATTCAGTGAGAGTGCGAAGCGTTTGCACAGCTATTTCAAACTGGCCACCACCAACTTGCCTTGACCCTGCATCATAGACTTCATCACACTTGCCATCTGCTACCCATTTCATTCTCTGTACTTTCATGTAAATGGTGCATACGTACACCTATCAGTTATATCGCCTTTACCCTCATTGCTGATGCCACATCTTACCAGCTCATTCGTCGCATACCGGCACCGGCACACACACACAGCCGCAAGGTCCTTTTGCATATTCGTATTATTCATTTCTCGCACCTCACAGACGGCTAGTTAGCTTTCTAACTTAACGCTCGCAAAAGCAATTTTCGAAAAAAGTAGAAATAAAAGTAAAAACAAAAATTAGAATATATATATAATAAAAATGAGCCAGCCACCCGTGCCCCTGAACCTTAGACGTCTGCTTTCTAGTGGAACTGTCGTTTGTTATTCGCTCATTCGCACCTTCATTTCACTTCATTTCTGTTTTTTTAATATATGTTTCTATGTTTTTTTGCTCGCCTGCCAATTTCTTCGGGCATTTCCATTTCCATGCAAAACGCTTCGAAGATTTCGCTTATTCACACTTATTAGTCTGGGGTTCTGTAAATATTTGCATACTTCGCACGTCTTGAACGTTTTTCTTTTTAATTTTTTCCCTCACCGTCCACTACATACATACATACATATACACTTACGCCCTCATGCATCCATCCCCCTTCGGCACAAACTGATTTTCCTCAACTTGACTGCTTGTTTCATACTTTGTTATGGTCGCTAGTTCGAAAGGTGAGTGAGCAGCACAGCGGTGTGAAAGTTGTGCAATGCCAGCGGTTGATGGCCTGTCAGCCTGACGGCGGTGACTGGCGCGACTACGATTACCCGTCGAGCGTCTACCAGAGGGCTTAACGCTACAGCATAAGTATGTTGGTGTGTGTATGCGAGTTTAAGCATTTTTGCATTATATGCAGCTCAGGTGTCGGCTATAGAAGTATGAAATTCTTTTGTGAACAACATTAAGTCGAGAAATATTATTTAAATATTTTATGCAGTACTATTATTATGGCCGTGGTTATGGTTATTGCTGCTATTTAATTTTTGTTGCTTGACGTGGTTTTTGGCTTTAAGTTTTAGCATTGCTTCTTTTTCATAAACAAAGGTTTGTGCTTGCGTATCTTTCACATCTTTACGGTCGTAAATTTTCAATTCTCTTTGGCATTTTTAAAGTCTGAAAAAGTACTGTATAATATTTGGGTGTCTGCAGGTGAAAGTGATTTTAAAGATTTTATCGTTTGGCTAAAAGGCGTTAGAGATTTTTTTTTGGGCCATGAGTGACGAAGGAGCCTATCTATAAATACAATTTAATGAACTGGGATAATGGAACGAAAAAAGGAAAGTTTTTTTTAATAAAATTTTGTTTTATTAACTTTTTTAATTTCAATTTTATTTATTGTTTGAAAAAACAATTAGATAGGGGCTCTTACTTCTTTGCTACGCCTGCTGATGTAGTTGGCGTTTCGCATTAAAAATCTGATGAATGTCATCAGCAGCACAAGCGGTTGACACAAACGCAGTACAGTCATCGTTGATAATCCACACACTCTAAACTCATCCTCCTAACCATTGCACCACCACCTCTCCCCGCCGTCTCCTTTCATCCCATCGGGTTTTCTCTTTCAGCTCGCCTCCTTCATAATGATATCACAAAGGACGAATCCGTTTATCTTCGTCCAAGTGTGCTCATTCCTTGGGCAACCATTCAAACCTAACCTAACCTAGGATGGCACAAAATTAATAACCCTATGATTTATCATTTTTGCCAACGGCATCTTACGTCAATCATAGTTTACCCTTGTGAACTAAACAGCTGTAGCATACAACGCAATGAAGCGCGTAAAGATCAAAATAAAGATTTCCATCACTCAAAATCCTTTTCATTTTTATATAGTGAAAAAAGTTATTAGTAAAACAGTTATTCAAGAACCAAATTAGATGATTAATTTTGCGCCAGCTGGTATAAAAATGAATCATTATTCCATTTGTTCACTTTATATTGTAGTTAGTCCACTTTTGTTCTTTGTAAGTCCAGAAAAATAAGTAAGAAAAAATTGTAAAAGTGGTAGAAAAAAGGTTTATTTCCTTATTTTATCAGAGAAGGAAATGAAACTCAATAAAATAGTAGAAAGATTAAAATTTGTGTCAGAGAAATACTTTGAATCCACAAAGAGGGTACAATAGGTCTTACAGGTCGCAGTGCTAAATCGCGCCATAATAATCGTATATTGATAATAGGCGTATGAAAACAGTAACTACTAAACAGATGAGGCAAAATACACCAGTGGACTATAATTGCAGCTGATAAAGCAAAATTGCAAATCTTTGAACGAAAAAGAATGAGAAATTTTTTTGGAGCATTCAAAGATCACGGCGTGTGGCGTAGAAAGTGAAACGATAAGCTATACCAGCTAATAAATGGCGAAAATGTGATATATTTCATCAAAATGCGCCGGCTGGCTCATATAACAAAGAATGGACGATACGAGGCCGCAGAAGAAAATTGTAGAACTAGTGCAAGACCTAGAACAATATGAACCGACGAACTAGAGGTGGACATTAATACACTTGCGATAAGGAATTGGAAAAAAGTCACCTGGTGCAGCAGGCCGATGCTCACAAAGAGCGGTAGTGCTACAAGATGATGATGATTAAGTAAGTATACTCGGATATGTTCAAAATATAAATTATACAGGGTGGGCCATATAGCGTTTGCTTTTTGAACCACCTATTTTTTTGAGAATGGTAACAAAAATGGCATGCCAAATGTGTTTTGTTCAACTTGCACACAATTGGGAAATATTGAAAGCCTATTTCCAAAGTGGTGAGTCTTCTACTCAAACTGTGAGAAATTTGAAAAAAAAAGTTCCAAAGCAAAGATTTGCCAACAGTTTGTGGATCAATTTGTTAATCGTGTTCGTAAAAGTGGATCGTTAATGGATAAAACAACACGTGAACGTGCTCCTACAGTGCGTACACCCGAAAACATTGCTGCTGTAGCCGAAAATGTGCGTGAACATCCAACAACCTCAACTCATCATCGTTCTCAAGAATTGAACATTTCACGCACTTCTTTGAGGAGAATTTTGCATAAAGACCTCTGTATGAAGGCTTACAAAGTTCAATTGGTGCAAGAACTGAAGCCTAATGACCATCCAATGCGCTTTCGGTTCGCTCAATGGGCAGAAAATCATTTGACCGAAGATGAGCATTTTTACCGAAAAATCATCTTTTCTGATGACGTTCATTTTCACATCGGTGGCTACGTCAATAAGCAAAATTGTCGGATTTGGGGCTCAGAAAATCCACATGTTACTGTACAGAAGCAAATTCATCCACAACGAGTCACTGTCTGGTTTTTGGTCTGGCGACATCATCGGGCCATTTTTTTCGAAAATGAACGAGGAGCCGCGGTTACTGTAAAGCCAGTCGTCGCAGTCATTTGAACGACATTATTTGTGATTCATAAATGACAATGTTCAATCTTCAAAATAAAAAAAAAAGTTTGAAAAAATATTGATTAGTTTTTTTTATAGCCGATTCAAAAAGCAAATTTTACATGGACCACCCTATACTGGATTGCACATAGATCAAGAGATAGAGTATTTTGGACATTGTCGTCAAGTATTCTCCAAATGGCTTATTTGTAGGCTTGACTACAGAAAAGTAAGACTATAGGAAAAGAACTTCAAAATTTTGCAAAAATTAATAATTTCAAGATTTATAGGTTAGGTTAGCCAGGTTGCTTGTCTAAGATAAAACACTCAGTGGCGCTAAGGCCCGTTTGGAAGCCTGCCTTTGATGTCCATCCCCTAACTAAGTTGCTTAAGCTACTTAGATCTGTTTAAGAAGCTGACTAGTCCCTCCAGTGGGACATTTTGCAAGTATCCCAGGCCTTCGAAGAAATAAGCGCCATGATAAAATCTTTGACACGGATTCTTTGAAGTGCAGGTCATTCACAGAGGAGGTGCTGCGCAGACTCAATTTCTTCTCATCCCCACAACTCTTGCAGAAGTCATTGTGAGGTACACCGATTCTATGTACTGGCTAGGGTGCCAATTGTGCAGAAACCCGTTAGGGACCCTGTGAGGACGCTGGTAGTTGAATTGTTGAATCGAAGCAGATATTTGTTTCTTTTATGATTTATTCAAAGGTGAACATTTTATTATCGAGTTTTCCAAAGTGAAATATCTTCGGTTCTTTTTAATATTTAAAATTTTCTTTTTAATTTTTTAAGATGAAAAAAAATGTAATAAAATTAAAAAAAAATGTATAAAATTTAAAAAAATTTTTATAAAATTAAAAAAGAAAAATTTTTAAATATAAAAAAAAATTCATAAAATTTAGAAAAAAGAATTTTTTCTTAAAACTTTTAGAGAAAAATATTTTTGTTTATCATTTTTGAAAAATGCGCCCTTAAATTTGTTTCTTTTATTAATTCCATGAATTTGCAATATGATTGACGTAGGACGCCATTTGCAAGAATTTAAAGTCTTCCCTTAGCGTCATTAATTTTGCGCCACCTTGTATATTCAAATACATAAGTTGCCGTGAGGGGCAATATAAGAAATTAATTTCAATAAAAAATGGCTGTTAATATGGTGAGGGACTTTGTCTCTGAAAAGAATATGGATAAAATCTCCCACGCGTTTCTACAGTTGGTAGCCCGAGTAGGAGACATTTACTTTAATAAGTGGCCATGTTACCAGTCCAGTGCAGGCGTATCTGGTAAATCGTTTCCGCATTTTTTCTATCTTTAAGTAATATCCTTTAAAGAAAGGTTCCAAATGAATACTGCCAAAGTCCAAGTTGGACCGTACAGAAGAAAATTATAAGCTTTTAAAGGCAAACGATCCTGAAATTTAGTTTAGTTTCTTATTACAAATTCAAGCATCGGAAGAAAGCGTATTTCGAAATATAATAAAATAACCATATGTTCTTTTTTCGTAAATACGTATTTATAGTCATATTTTGGTAATTTATTAGATTCATACATTAACTCAACGATATATACTCGCGTTTTTCGGCATTCAATTACCATAAAAGCTTTCCAATTTGCAAGAAATTTGTATTAATTTATTTATGTGATATAGTGTAGAATATTCTGAATGAAAGACTGCATCATTAGTACGAAATGAGTAAACTTTTATTGTTCGGAAACGATTTGAGATGGCAACATTACAACCAGTCACAAGACATACTCACGGAGGTATTATGTGAAACTAAGATATTATAGAGAGATGTGTAACACCAAACATTGTTAGGTGGAGACGGAGACGAAGAAGCGAATGGAAAAATCTCGTGGTACGCATGCCCGACAAGTGGTTGGCTAGATCAGTTATGACGGGAAAGCCAGTGACTACGAAGCCACAAGGACGCCCTCCCGAACGGATGAGTGGAATGGAATTGTTTGAGTGTTGGACATCCAGCTCTATCGATAGCTAATATTTTTTATATACAATATAATCCAAGCAAATTGTTTGTTTTGTATAAAAATTGTTGAAGGACAGGATTTAATCACATAAAAGGAAGAAGAAGAAGTGGGTTGCAACACAATTTTATTCAATGTTGCTTCAATTGTTTTTTTATTGTTTTTTGTACGCCACAGCCATGAATTCCGGATGACACCGGAAGGGCGTTTGATTATCTTTGGATCATCTGGAAGTATCTTTGGAGCACTAGGAATTTCCATTAAGAATGGCTTATGAAGCCTCAAAAGTACGTCATGAAATACCTTCCAGACTATTCGTCAACAAGTTCTCTAACAGAAATCTCGTAAAGTAAAGAAAATCTTCCCATCATCGCTATGGAGCGTAGTTTTTTTCGATCGCCAAAGCAATGAATTCTCGTTGTTTTCAAAAGAGCCTTGGACAACCTTTTTCTTCAAGTTCATCAAAAAACATAGCTCTCCTCTAAATTTTCTTTATATTTCAAGAATGTATTACCATGACGAAAGGGTTGGTGCGTGACTACATTTCGGTGGTTCATAGGTTCGAATCCCGTGCATGAATTTAGCAAAATGATAGACAAATTCTCTTCTCATAGCGGTCGCACCTCGGCAGGCAGTGGCAAACCTCCGACTATATTTCTGCCATGAAAAAGCTTCTCATAGAAACCCATTGCAGTTCGGCGTCGGCTTGAAACTGTAGGCCCCTTCATTTACGGCAGTACATTAATACGTACGCCACAAATAGAAGACGGAACACATAACAGAAGTGTACGCGTCAATTATTTGTTTATCGCCATAACGAGTCGATAGTCTTTTGAAATTGAAGACTCGCGAAAGGCTTTTCATAGCAAATCATCCGTATGCCTTTTAAAATACCCGCAAAAGACTGCTCAATACTACGCGTCCATGAATTGCCACTATTAGACGATACTTGTATCCAGTTTTTAAAAGACCATGGCTCTCCTCTGAATTTTCTTGATTTTTCACGAAAGTATTGCCATAACAAGGCGTGAGTCTCTGAAACAATTTGAAGGGTTGCGAAAAGGTTTTTATAGCAAATCATCCATAAATCTTACAAAATACTCGGACAAGACTCATCAACACTACTCGCCTGCGAATTGCCAGAAGACCTTAAATGATCTCTGCCTCAAATTCATCCAAAAATACGGATCGTCCCCGAATTTTCTGGAACTTTCACGAATGTGTTGACACGAAGACATGTTTTTGTATTTTCTGTAAGGGTCACCGAAGTGTTGCTTTGACGGATTTTCGGTAAATTTACTCAAAGATACACGAAAGAAAGCTATGCAAGGTTACTCGTGCACGAATCTTCAAATTTAGTCATAGGAAACTCCTCAAGAGCAGACGTTCGTGAATTTGCTGAAAAAATCGTACGGTGGGTATGATGGCGTTTGGCTTTTTCAATCATCACCATGGGAAGATTCCATCAATTCTTGTACGATTAATATAATTAAAAAATTTATAAATTTCTGCTTCTGTTTAGAGCGAGACGTAGTCGTACACTCTCGTGCACTCGTATTGAAATATATATTCTCTTTAATATCACAGCGTCCAAGAAGCAAACGCCGCTGCATTTCGTTAATATATTTTATACATTCTGTCACAAAAGTACCGTGAATTGTTCAATAAAACTCAAAATAATTGTTTAATCATTAAAATTTACTTGGCCGCCTTTAAAATAGGCTCCATTCGAAGCAATACTCCATATGCCAACTATTAGTTCAGTCATCAAACAACCTTTTAAACGCGTTTGGGAGAGATCTTCTTCAGCTCCTTTAGCGAATTCTCCCTATTGGCCGCTATCGACTCAAAGCGGCGTCCACGGAGTGGCAATTTAAGTTTTGGGAAAAGGAAAAAGTTAGAGGGGGCTAAATCCGTTGAATGCGGTGTTTGTTTGTTGATACTTGTCGAGTTTTTGGTCAAAAAAAGTGTTCACAATATGAACCTTCTGAGGCGGTGTGCTATCATGGTTCAAGATTCAAGAAATTTCTTCCCACAAATTGGGCCGTTTCCTACGCACATTCTCACTCAAACGACGCTTAACTTCTTCATTTACCGTAGAACCATTTGGAACGAGTTCCGAGTGCGCAACGCCATGATAATCAAAGAAAACGAGTAGCTTGACTTTCACTTTTGATTGACTTTAACGTGGTTTTGTGGGTTTCGGCTCTTACGGATAGCGCCATTCAGCTGCCTGTTGACTGGTTTGCATGTCAAACTCATACACCCACGTCTCATACACCTGTTATGATGCGCTGATGCGCTGGATAAACGTTGGATCCGAGTTCACTTACTCAAGCATGTCTTCAGCCATCTTCTTTCGATGAATTATTTGAAAGAAATTCAACTCTCTTGGAACGAGTCGAGCAGCCATGCGTCTCATGCCCAATTCATGGTGGAAAATCTTGCGAATTCATTCACGAGACACGCTAAGGTCACGAGCTACCTCTCTCAAACTTAAATGATGGTTGCCCAGCACTATTTCCTTGAGTTTGTCGACGTTTTCATCTGTCGAAGACGTGGATGGGCGACCAGATCGGGGCAAATCTGCCACGACTTCTCGGCCCACTCGTAAACCCGTGCTTTCATGTTTTTGATAAAGCACACTCGCCATAGGCTTTTTGCCACATTTTCAACGATTCGGCACACGAAATCGCGTCCAAAACACAACATTTAAGAAAAATTCTTTGTTTGATATTTTTATCCATAGTGAAAATCGCAAAGCACACCTGCGGTTGACTGATATAATTAAATGCCAAAAACAAGGTAATTGTCCAGCAAAAAAAATTTAGACGCGCGCTTTTTAAATGAGCATGACAGAATGCATTTTTAGGGATTTTTTTACAGTTTTTTTTTTTTATTTATTACAATAATTTTTTTGCTCTTTTTACTAAGCAAGAATTCATTATCTCGCTGAATAGCTAAAAACAGAGTACACACAGTAAAGTTTATCGGCTCCTAGCACAGAAAACCAAAAAACAATAACACCTCAAGACTTAACGAACTCAATTTTTTCTATTTTTTTTTTTTAGAAAAATTGTACAACTCTTCAACGCGGTAAAGCCAATTCGCCATATGCAACAAAGCTATTTTGTTCGACAGCAATAACACCAACTGCATAGGCACATTCGTATGCATGCGAAATAATGTGCACATGACACTTTTGCTCTTGAGCACACAGACGCTAGTTGTAGTTGTTGTTAATGTTTATTTTTACTTTTTTTTGTCTACATCATATCGCCATTTTTCTTGTCCACTGCTTACGAGCTGTTGGCTTACACATTAACATAATCAGATTTTTGGATTGAGTTCAAATCATTGCTAATGCCTCGCGTGGCCATTCACACACCCACTTTCGCCACCCCACCCATTCGCCACCCAATAAAACAACTGCCGCTTTGTGGCAACTTCCATGGCACACGGCACATGCCAATGCTGATGCGGCATTTTTCTATTTTGGCAGGTCGTTTACATGAGAAAAGTATTTTTTGTCTTGTAGCCAATTTATGCGGAATTGCAAAAATTAATTTAAATTAAAAGTGAAAAGTATGAAAAAGATTCAAAACCATCAACACTTGCACTTTTCATTCAAAATATGGCTCAGCAACACAATTACCACAAGCAAGTTATTATTTAACGGTTGTTTACGCACACTTTTTTATTGCAAGTATTTTTCGTAAATTCACGATTTTTTTTTCTTGAAAATATTCACATTAATATTTATTTTGTTTTAATAATTTCTTTTCTTTTTTTTCAATTTCAGCCACTCTTTTTGCATTAAAAATTTTTCTTGCAACACATTTTAACCTCTTCATTTGCTTTTATTGCCTGAAAGGCTTTGAGTTTTGATTTTGATTTTGATTTGAATTGATTTTGTGGAGCAAAGTATGCGCGACAACACTTGCCACAACACTAACATGGCCACGCTTCCGAGTTAACTGAATTGGAACGTGGCAACGCTCGGCTACGAGCATATCGCATGGCTGTATATTCACGCTAAACTTCGCCCAAAATCCACCACAAAAACGAGTGAACGAGCGTGCCAGCGCACGAGTGGCGTTTAATCAGAGTGAATGCCGGAGTGCACGAAAGCCAACGAAGTTGAATTCACCAAACTGTGGTGGCCATTTACTCGTGCCAAGTAAGTAAAATGTGTAATTTATGTGGTAGATTTCTCCATGTCAACGAAGGGGCAGTGTGTTGAGTTGAAAGGAGGAGTTGCGTCATCCCTTAGTTATCCCTTTTCACCCCTTAACCAAAGTAATGCTTATCACTTTGTTTGCCTGTGTAATTTACGTGGTAGATTTCTTCATGTCAACGAAGGGGCAGTGTGTTGAGTTGAAAGGTGTAGTTGTGGGGTTCACCAGTGTGAATGAGGGACATTTTTGCCGGCGTTTAATGCACACAACTGTTCGCATGGCATTTTAACCTACCACAACTATTCGGCAACTCATTTATTTGTTTGCGGGCATACATCTATATATATATATATATATGTAGACTAGTCATCCCTTCACCCCTTAACCAACAGAATGTTTATCACTTTGTTTGCGTGTTTTGCTTATTTGTTTGCACTTAAACTGCGCTTGCTGTCGACTTTGTTTGTTTTCGTATGGCTCTTGTTGTTGTTATTCTTGTCGCTGTTGTTCATTTGTTTCATTATTTCTGTCGACTTCCATCTGTTTTCATCTGTTTTTTTTTTTTTTTTGTTCATTATTCCTTTTCCTCTCACCCTTCGCGTGAAGTGAGCGAAAGCGAATTTCAACGAATGCAAAAATTGCCAACGCATTTGACTTGCACTCACAATGTAGCTGTTGCTTACGTTGTTCTTGTTTTTTATTTATTTATTTAACTTTCCTAGTTTCTTATTGTATTTACATGCATCCGTTTCATGTGCGCCGCCGCGTCTGTCTGCTTGTCTCCCCGTCTGTCCACTAAAATATCGCTTGCGCGAATGTGTCTTTTATGTCCTTTTGCCATTTTGTTGTTGATTTTTTCTGTCAGTTTCCTCGGTCACGTGATCGTTGTCCACGCGATTTCCTACAACTGATTAAACTGTCAAATGCACAGATTGGCTGCAGACAGGTAACGAGTGACCCAAAAGCAAGCAAATATAAAGGAAGAAAACAAAATTGCCTCCAACAACTAAGAGTGGCTTGGTTGGTTGTTGAGGTGGGACTTGCAGTGAGCACTTGGTGTACAAATGTGTGAAGTACCGAGCACACACATACACACATAGATATGTACATATGTTTACTATGTTACTGTGCAATTAAATTGCTTGCAAATGCCATCCCATGCGACGATTTATGGTCGTAAGCTGTACAAAAAAAAGTCATTTCATATGCAATAACTCCAATTGGCCGTCATTTCTGCTGGAGATTGTCTCTCAAATAAATGCATCAAATATTGCAAAAGTGCATTTAATTAAATGAAGCTGTGGATTTACCGAATTTTCCGATAAATTTACAGATATCGGTTGTTATGGTTAATGCTTCCAAAAGGATACTAATCGCACTTCCTGTGGTTAGCAGAAAAAAATCATAATCCAATTTTTAATTTTAACTTTTTTTCATTTATTTATTTATTTGTTTATTTATTTCTTCTTCTTATTCTTTTATTATAGGTTTTTACCTGTTTTTCTTCACACAATTACATAGTTATAAATTACAAAGTATTATTAAAATTCAAAATGACAAAATGCTACTGTCCTTCCGCTGATGTCGAAATCCAACTTTCGCGCCATCTCTTTGGTGGTCTTCCAGGTCCGCGCTTTCCATATGGTATATAGCACCTTGCTATTCGGATAATTCTGTCGTCACTAGCTCTAGAAACGTGATCATTGCAAGCTCGACTTCTTGTTCTTATAAACTTTAATACGTCATTAACGCCAGCTTCGTCATGAATGACCTCGTTTCTAACGCAGTCAAGACGTGTTTTTCCTACGATGGATCGTAGAACTTGCATTTCAGCTGTAGCAGTAGCTGTTTTGTTTTTGCGTTTTCAGCTAGTGCTTCGGCTCCATAGGTCAGGATTGGTCTTATTACAGTCTTGTATATACGCGTCTTGCTTTCAGTGGTCATATATTTGTTCCACCATACAACATCCCTAACGCAACCTGCAATACGTGCGCCCTGCATACATCTCTCTCTGACTTCCTTAATAATGTCACGGTTACTGGATATTTCTATCTCCAGGTATTTAAATTTCATAACTTGCTCTATCATCGTCCTTTCTATTTCAAGTTTGCATCTGATCGCATTCTTGGCAACTACTAAACTTTGTGTTTTTTCTCTGGAGACCTCCATATTAAACTGTTTGGCTGTAACTACAAACTTATGTAGTAATCTTTGCAAATTGTCTTCAGAGTCCGCAATTAATATGGCCTCTTCTGCATAATTTATTTATTATGTAAATTGTACAACCTGACTTTGCTATATCTTATTTAATGTTCAGACATGCAACCAAATTGCAACAGTTAAGAATTACGAATTGAGGCCTGTTGTTTTCCTTGTTCACTCCTCTCGGGAACATAGGGTCTCGACAAGACTCTTCCTTCGTACACTGTTATGTGCTTATGTTTTTGCACCGTCCCATGAGATGTCGGCATCCGCTAGTTCGCGCAGCATCAAACTTCTCCAAGTGTTTTTTGGTCGACCGCGCCCTCGTGACGACTTCTCGTGATGTCATCTGGTGGTTTTCTTAGTCTGTGACCTATCAATCACCACTTTCTGCATTTGATTTGCCTAAGGATGGGTATCTCGTTCGTTAATCTCCATAGTGCGTCGTTACCTATGGTGCTTGGCCAGAATATCCTGCAGATGATGCAGAGGTATTTGTTGATGGAGAATTGTAGCCTCTGTGTGATGGTGTTAGAGACCAGTCATGTTTCGCTTCCGTACAACAATACTGACTTTACGCATGAGCCGAATATTCGTCGTTTAGTGCACCTGAAGATTTGCGAGCACGCCCATACAGTATACTTTCATCCGAATTCCGCCTTTGCTTAGCCTGCAGTTGACATCTTCATTTGCTCCACCATCTGCCGTGATGATGCAGCCGAGGTAGCAGAAGCTTTCGACAAATTCCACCGGGCATCTGTCAACCAATTTCTTCCTTGCGTTATTATGGTCAACTTACGGGGCCTTGGTCTTGGCGATGTTGATCTCCGCCTTTGCTTGCATGTCAGAGAGTTTGTGAGAGAGGAGGCAGATGTCATCGGCGAAGTCCAGGTTCTCAAGATGTCTGGTGAAACTCCATACGATGCCTTTTTTGTGCAGGGTCAGTTGACTCATGACGTCATCAAGGACGATGGTGAAGAGAAGGGGCGACAGGGGACAACCTTGCCTTACGCCTGCGTTGGTGGTGAATGGATCGCTGATATCTCCTTTGTGAAGCATTGCCAGTTCGGAGTTCTAGTAGAGGGCATTGCTGAGGCGGATTATCTTGTGGCCTTAGTTGAGCACAATTTACCATACCAGAACTCAATTAATAAATTCAAGAATTAACACTCAATTTTGAATAAATTGAGTAAGACTTTGCATGCGACCATGCGAAGACGGTTCAATGAAAGAGAAAAGTATGGATCTTCAAGGAAAAGCGAAATGTTACGATAACCAAAATTTGTTTTCAGTTATCAAATTCTTTTGAAATTGAAATGGCACCTGAACCAAACAAGAAAGAGGCTGATGCGCAATGAGGGCAGAGTGGCAATTTAAAAATATGATTGTCCTTCTGGGTTTAAGACACACAATTACTTCATCTTTATATTAGCATTTAATACAGCAAATATTTTCGGCAACATTTGAACATGCCGCATACTTTAAAAAGTTACCCAACTTCAAGCTTCTTACACCCAAACAAAAAAATTTAAATCCTGTCATCAGTCATCAATCATCACCGAAAAGTTTAAAACATTGGGCCACCTTAAATACGTTGTTTTACACATAAATGGCGCTCTTTCTGGACCATTGTCGCTATTGCTTCATGTCTCAGCCTACAAACAATGAATGTAAACAAGATTGGAAAATGGCAATGGAATGATATTTCGCCAACCCGAATTGTCGCAAATGCGGCTGATGGCTAGCGGCGGCGGCATTGGCTTGCGGGTCACAGCCGACATCCGTCACTGAACAAATGAATAATGATGAAATTATTATCAACAAGTAACGGTATGTTACCGCTGAGACTGTTTGCCTGCAGTTACCGACAGCATTGTCGCACTTTATTAATTTTGGATCTGCTGTCGGGTGGGGTTTTCTCATTATTTTTGGTTTTGTTGCCATGTAACCGTCGTCGATAACTTACTCCTTTGCGAATTTTCTCCACTTCCACTACTGCCCGGTTATCCCAAATGCGCGCGTATAAACATACACATGCATTTGTGTATTGTTTAAGAATGCAAGCGCCGGCTTACGGCTTAAGGTTTTTTCACTGCTCTCCTTTTCGTCTCCGAGGGTGAGATGCCTGGAATTTATAGAGATAAAAAATTGGTATAAAAAATTTAAATTGAAGTGGACAATTTTTCACGTAAATATTTACTTTGCCAATGGCTCGTGAGGCAACAGCAGCAATTCAAGAAGTGGACAGACAGTAAGACCTATTCAGCTCGTGCTTAATTTTTCGCAATGCGAATTTTCACGAGGGAATTCCAACACAGCCGCACTGAGAATTCTCAGTTATTGCAAAAAGCTTGGATGAAATGTTAACGGTTAAGGATTAACGGTAGTTATTTGAAACGTATGATTGTGTGTGCATATAATTGTATCTATGTATGTGTTTGGTAACTGACTGGACTGCTTGCGAAGAGTAACTGACGTAGAGCCTAGTGCTCAACTCAACCGCCTTCGCGACGATATACTTAAGGGTTGTACTGGGAAGGGATCGGTAAATTGACCGTAGGAGGTTTAGTTTGGGTTGAAGTCCTACACTGACGGGGTACAGGCTTTCGCTGCTTTCTCGTAAACAAAAAAAAAAAATACGTATGGGTTGGAATATTGTAAATATATTCGGCGCCGAACAGCATAACACATACATAGGCATAAGGTGACGCAAAATTAATCACCATTTTTTTAATACCTTTTTCGCTAAAATATTTTGTCCTTTATGCGCTCCAACGCTGTTGGTATACTGGTTCACAAGTGTCAAATACGATTGGCGTACATCGCCGTTTGCAAAAATTATAAATCTTCCGATAGGGTGATTAATTTTGTGCCACCTTCTATAATTTCCACTGCGCAAACTAAATGGTTTGGTTGACTTCTAGACACTATCTCATATGTTAGAAAATGTGAGACATCGGCTGGCTAATTTCTAAAAATACTATAAAAATACCCGTCAATATTTTTAAACGCCGCTTTGGTCTAAGGGTATTATAATTTTTTCACATAAAGGTTCTTTGTAGCGGCATACATAATTCAAAATGATATGTATATACAGTCGACTCTCGTTAATTTGAAATTCTAGGGAATCTTAAAATATTACGAATCATTCTTATTGAACTACTTATGTTTTACATATTCATATAAAGGGTGATTTTTTAAGATCTATAGGAAAGTTTTTCAAAAAACACAACTACAATTCAGAAAATGTATGAAATTTTTATTTAAATCGATAGTACAGTCCATATAATTTAATGTTTGAAGATTATTTCATGCAAATGTTGACTGCGACTGTGCTTCACATGTCCATCCCCTTAGTCCACTTTCGGCATACTCTTTCCAATTTTTCGGCCGGTATCTCACATATAAATGCTTGAATGTTGTCTTCCAATGCGTTAATTGAAGCAGGCTTGTCTGAATAGACATGAGCTTTAACATAGCCCCACAAAAAATATTCGCTCGATCTGGGTGGCCAATTGACATTTCCTGAACGTGAAATAAAATGTTCACCGAACTCGCCTCTCAACAAGTCCATTGTTGCGCGTGCTGTGTGGCATGTGGCACCGTCTTGCTGAAACCACATGTCATGCAAGTCAAGCTCTTGCATTTTGGGCAAAAAAAAGTTGCGTATCATTTCACGGTAGCGCTCACCACTCACAGTTACGTTACGATTCGCAGCACCTTTGAAGAAGTACGGTCCAATGATACCTCCAGCCCATAAACCGCACCAAACTGTGACCTTTTCGATACATTGGTAGCTCTTGCAATTCTTCTGGCTGATTTTCACGCTAAAATCGACAATTCTGCTTATTTACGTACCCATTTTCGAAATACACTCGGAGGTTTGCCATTGCCTGCCGAGAGTCGACCGCTATTAGAAAAATGTTTTTCTTAATTTTGGTGTTTTCACCGAGATTCGAAACAACGTTCTCTCTGTGAATTCCGAGTGGTAATCACGCACCAACCCATACGGCTACGGCGGCCACCGTGAATTAATTAATCTTTAAAAATTAATCATTTATACGGGCTTGCCTCGAAGCACATTGCTGCTGCTCAGACTTTTCAATAATGTTTTTAGGGAGAAAAAGTGCCTGATATATTGTAAGCTTTGTCATTCGACACTCTTGTTACCTTAACTGGCACCTTCATTCGCATGTGTCGTAAACAAAATTTCGCCATCGGCTAGTGCTCTTGAGACATCCACTTCACTTCATCCACTTGAACATAGTCAGAAAAGCTCTCACTGCTGATGTCAACTACTGGTACCATTGGTGGTTCTTCATCATCCATAATTATTTGCTTCTTCTTTTCAATCGTCAAACATTTATACTTTTTAGGACTCATATTTAACACAATTTTTAATATGTATACCAGACGATCGCTCGAACAAAAATTTATACATGAAACTTTCTACAATATTACTCAAGGTGCAAAGTAGTTAGGTTTTGAAAATTGGAAAAAATTCTCGATAACCATGCCCATCGCGCATTCAACGAGAAATTTCTAAAAATAAAAAGCTCTTGGTGAACCTAAAAAAAGAAAAACGATGCAAGTAAAATTTTGAAAAATTTTTGGTGGCATGCCCACTTTTGGTTAAATGTATGTGTTAGACTCTCCTGATTCATAGAATTCTGATCGCTTTTGGTCGATTGAGTGCTTCAATCTTACCATTTACTGACAATAGATGTCACCTTCCCAAGAACTCGGAATGTTATTCCCGCCTCTTATACTTTATCAAATGTTGTTCCTTCTAAAGGTAAAGAGTTTTCTAACCTTGGTGTGACATTTGACTTTGGTTTTACATTTTTAAATCATGTCAATCAAATATTGCCGAAAGTTTATGCTAATTTATCATTTCTAAAGCGCTCTGCAAGAGGAATTTAAAGACTCCTTTACTGGAAAACTTTTATATAACTCCAATTTATATGAGTCCAATTTATAACTCTCATTCAAATCCCATTGAAAGGGTACAGCGAAATTTTATTCGATTCGCTCTAAAACCCCTTGATTTCTCTGATGCACTACCACTCTACAGTACTCGGTACGTGCTAATAAATCTGGGGTGCTTTGCCTACAGACGTACCTCTCAGTCCTTGATATTATTTGTGGTTCTGTTGATTATTTAGAAGCTCTTGAACAGATTGGTATCAATGTTTCTTACTAAACTTTCCAATTTTACAATCCATTTAAGTTCAAAATAGTCAAATAAAACTAATATAACTTTGTCCCTGTTACAAGGGCTCTTACTGAGTTAAATAATATCAACCAAATACTCGATTACTACTTTGCAGGGGCCTGTAAGGATGCCCGTGAGAATTCTCAGATTATCCTTGGGGAGAGTTATGCCATTTTTTAAAATTTGTTGTGGTTGTTCCCTCCCAGTAAGGATTTCGCCTTGCATTGCCCCATAGTTTGGTGTCAGCAAACCTCCTTTAGCCCTAGCTCTTTATTCCTGAGCTTCTCCTTGGTGGTGTGTTACTCCATGGCAATAAAGGGCTCGGGTTCTATTAAGGGCGGGACCGCAGCCTCTCTCGCCATTGCGTCTGCTACTTCGTTCCCGTGTCCTTGAAATTCTGCATTCCTAGTAGATTAAGTTTTTCAATACAATCAAATGCTAATATAGTAAGGATTTGATCTCTCAGGACGATAGAGCTATGAGTGCCGCCTGACTGTCACTCAGAATGGCAATTTAATCATTCCGAACATTCTTGCCTAGCTTAGAAGATGCTTGAAAAACTGCCCATCGGCACTGACCGTTTCGTTCTGGGGTCATAAATTCCAGCGCCTATGCCTTCTGGGGCCTTCGACCTTTCTGCATAAAAGTGCAGGGTACAGTCCTGGAGTTTCTTTTCAAATGCAGGTCTACTCCAGTTCAGCTTATTGTTCAGTTCAATTCTGAACTTCTTTTCCAATCTGATCACCTTAGTGATATAATCTCTGGGTAGATGGGTAAGTGGGAGCTGCAGCTTTAGCACTCCCATGGTTTTAGATGGCATCACTTTTCCTCTCCCGAACCTTCTCTGGTAGTATTCATCAGGGTAAGCTTGGCTGATTGCATAATGACTATTTGGAGCAGCGTAAGCTCGAGCATCATCTACATCGCAGCTGTAGAGTAAATCCGCATCGATCTCGTGATATACACGCAAGCAAAGCTGTGAAGCATAATTAGCGCCGCCCGCACTGTCCAGAGAGATACTCTCGATGCTCAAGTGACCGAGTTTATAACACCATACGCAATGGTTTAGAAGAAAAAAATTGTATGATGCATCCTTTCTCGATGTTTTGAGCAAAAAAAAAGTAACCGCACCGTTAATTTGAGGCATTACATTCCTATCTCAACGACAAGTAATTCAGAATCCAACTTGAAGATGAGTCACGGATTTAGCGCCGATCTCTGCAGGTGCAGTTTTCTTGGATGTACCACTTTCGAGAATGGTTGAGACTGCGACTTACACATTTTCAACAAGGAAACTTTAAGGATATAGAGAAATGGCTCAATAGATGACGTAAACTCAACAAAACCCATGCAAGTTATATTTACACTGAAACGAGAAACATATGCTGCCCCCTCTTTATTCGATTAGCAGCTTTCACGAGCGGATAACTTGAAATATTTGGATATGCACCTGGACAGACGCCTAACGTGTTAAAACACATAATAGCCAAGCGCAAACAGCTCGGTCTTAAGCTCACTTCTCTTCAATGGCTTATGGAAAGAAGCTCAGTGCTGCCTCTAGAAAACAAACTTCTTCTGCACAAAAGATGGCATCCAGCTATGGGAAGCGGCGGCGAAAACGAGCATTGAAATCATAGAGAGCTTCCAAGCAAAGACACTGCAAATAATCACCGGAGACTCGATTTATTTTAGCAACGAGCTAATACTCAACAAAACGGTGATACCCTCAGTAAGGGAAGAGGTAAACCGATACAGTGCCAAATACAGCAGTCGATTGACGAGCCACCCCAACGCGTTTCCCAGGGTTATAATTCAGCAAAACCCCTACGCGCCGCGCTTTATCATCAGAACGGAATTTTTGCAGCGACAGCCGCCGTAGTCGAATGATTGGTACGCGACTACCGTTCGGAGTAGGTCGGTAGGGGAAATGGTTGAACTGCCAGTCTGGCACTCCTCAAGTAGCACTGAAGCGCCGTTTTGATATCATTATGAAACCTCCAATGGGCAACCAGAGCTGTTCATATAATGGAGAAGATTGATGGGATTTAGGTTGGCGCACTGCCTCAGGCTATCGAAGAAAGGAGCATCCAGTAACCTTAATCGTCTAGCTGCCAAAGCAGGACATTTACAGAGAAAGTGCTCAACAGTCTCCTTCTCTGAAAGGTCTCCACAGCTTCTGCAATGGGAACTAAATGGTAACCTTAGCTTTTCCACGTGTGTGCCAATCGTCCAATGACCGGTAAACAGAGCTACGAGTTTGGAAATTGAATGACGAGGAGTCCAAAGGACTTTCTGAGTCCTTTGCACATTGTACAGGGCCCAAAAGGTTTTCGAAATAGCATATGAAAACATGGAGCTCCATCTTTTCTGCGCTTTCCTGACAAATAATTTGTGCAGTTCCCCTTTAACAACTGCCATGGGGATGCCGATGACCGGGTAGGAGGTCTCTGAGACCAATTGCCAAGCAAGGATTTTCAATGTGTTGCTTCCAATGGAGCTTGAAGTTAAGTATCATTCCAAGATACCTATCTTCCAATGAAAGCAGGAAGTCGAAAGGGTGGAGGCTTATATTTTGTGGTAAATAGCACCAGCTCAGTTTTGTCAGAGTTGACTCGGAGGCCGCAAGTGGCAGCCCAGCGACCGAGTGACCTTTCCAAAATCTCAGCCATGACTCAGGGAAACGGTCCCGATACCATTAAGATCAAGTCATCGGCATATGCTACTATATTACCTTAAACCCACCCTTATTTAGCATTATCAGAACTTCGTCAATAGGAACTAGCCAAAGTAGGGGCGAACGAACACCACCCTGCGGCGTCCTTCTGTGAATGAATCTAGTGACTTTAGCCCCTCTTACCAAGCAGAGACCAGATCCAGAGACAGATAGGTCTTTCCATCTCTAGTCTATCTAACGCAGTGACAATTGACTCCCTTATGTTATCATATTAAAAGCACCCTCTATATCTATGAAGGCCGCCAAAATGAATTGTTTGGCTTCTAGAGATTTTTCCACAGTCCCTACGACCTCATGTAAGGCCGATTTCGTGGATTTCCCTTTGAGGTAAGTATGTTGCGCTGGATATATATTAATTTGGAGTACGTAGGTTCGAATCTCCGTGAAACACCAAAATGAAGAAACAGTTGTTTCTAAAAGCGGTCGCCCCTCAGCAGACAATGGCAAACCTTCCACATAAAAAATATCTGCCGTTCGGAGTCGGCTTGAAACTCCATTTGTAGAACAACATCGAGACGCACCCGAGAAATAGAAGCAGGAGCTCGGCCAAACACCCAACCTCTGCTGAACTCATTCGTTACTGTACTGGGTTCATACAAGTAAGCCACACAAATCTTGCAATGCAAGTATACATCGTATTATATGGCCCCAAAAGGCATATGGCGGAAAGTGGTCAAAACTTTCTACTTCACCTGATAATTATGCGATATTTAAATACAGCTCAAAAATTTCCATTTCATTTCAGCTGCTAAACTCTATTAAAAAACATACCCGTCTAACTGCGCATAATTACTGCACATGCATTTACGCTAAATTACCTTCATTCCCGATGCAAATTCGAACGCGTATGTCAGATAATCGAAATTCATCACTTAAATTATTCAGCGTATCGGAAAAGTGTTCCAAGAAATGGCAAATGAAATACTTGCAAAGTGGAGCAAGTAAAAACGGCACAACAAATTTGTTGGGAAGTGTATATGTGTATGTGTGTGTATGTGTGCATATGCACCCGTATATATATATTGTATTAGATTTTCTAAGGTTCGATGACACAGCCGTTGCTCCTTAGGATACCGGCACCTTTTAAGTGAGTGCTGCGCAAAAAGGACGAGGGATAATTGAGAACAATTGACACAATTTTATGGTACAGTTTACTTACTAATTCCCTTCAACCGCTATTATATTCGCTCCTCCCACTACTTAATAATGCTTCCTTCGCTATATGGCTGTGTTTGAGTGCGCTGAATAAATAACAAGCGCTTTGTTTTCTCCACTGCTTATTTAGGTATGCACTCGTATTGTGTATGCCGGTCTGTGTGTGTGTGTGCTCATATAGATGAGCGGATTTAAATAATGTGTAGGTGGAATTGGAATGGTAAAAAGTGATTAAATATATGGCGGAGGCAGTAGTTATATTGGTTTAGAAGTCATAAATACTTCTACTACTACAATGGGGATTATTAGCCACATTTTCATTATTTATGACGTTTCTCGCAAATATTGCAAGCCAACCAGTTAATCATAGCGCAGCACTAGAATTGATTTACATAGTTAATGTACATATAAAATACGTGTAGTACCTACGGATATATGCATATGCATGTGCTTGCCATTTAAGTTACATTTAATCGAATTGGGTCAGTTGCGTGCATATGTGAATAGGTCATTAAACTGACAGTGTGCTCAAATACTATGTAGACACTCACACATACATGCGTATGCATTTGCTAATACGAATTTAATGAAATTGCTGGGCTTAAGCAAAAACACGCAGTTAAATGCCTGTGGCTGGGATAAATAAATGAATTAAAATTATAGTAATTCCGATCAATTAATTAAATATTTTAGAATCATTGTTGGTAGTTGCCTACGATAAATTGCACTATGCCCGCAAAAAGTGATCAAACGCGATTTAAGTGTACTGGCGTCATTCTTATTACAAGTAGTATAGTACATATAGTATAAAGTTAAGCTGTGAAGTAAAAAAAATGCTTTTTTGAAAGGGATAAGACATGCACGCAAAAGAGTGGTGACCAGCTCGGGATACCGTCATATCGAGATTTCGGGATTTTGGCCCTTTCAATTGCCGAAAATTTCGGCACTAGTCAATATGAATAATAAATACGTTTTTCTAAAATCAATTAAATTAAAAATTAATTCCAGAATTTCGGAATTTCTGTATTTTTCCAGTACGCGAAATTTCGGGATTAATTGGTGTCGATAACTCCGCATTAATATCTTCTTTAGATCAGACATTTTCGCCTCTAACAGAGTCTATAAAAAGTCTATAAAAAGCCTCTGTTAGAGGCGAAAATGTCTGATGGAAACCGCGAATTTCACTGTAAAAACATATCTTCTTAACGAGTTTTTTGCCATCAACCATTTTGTGGTTTGACAACTGAATTTTCATTTTGCCATTTGCATGCGCGAATTTATCAAAGCGATTTGTTTGATGCCATTTCGACAGTGATATGTTAGGATGCGCGAGCCTACGCACAAGCATATGTGGAGACGTTGCCTACGTTGCTAACAGGCCCTTCGCTTATGAACATATATAGAAAAGTGAAGAAAACTCTGGATATAATTGACACTTGGAGCTGTGCGAATGGGATATCGGCAAACCCTACCAAGTATTGTCCTCTTCACCAGAAGTAGGCAGCTTGAAGGACTCGTTCTGCCTAAGCCAGCTATCCAAAGAAATCAAATATCTTGCACTAATCTCCGATAGTAAGCTCCTATGGAAATCACACGTTGAAGCAAAGACATTAAAAGCACTGACAGCTTTCTGGCAGTGAAAAGGTGTCTTGGGGAAAACGTGAGGTCATTCTCCTAGCAAGATCCTATGGATCTACACTGCTATGTTAAGACCTATTATCACCTATGCATCAGTGGTCTGGACTCTCTCTCTTACGAGTTAGGAGGACCTTATCAAGACTACAACGCACTGTGACCATCTGTTACACCGGAGCTTTTTCAACTACTTCAGACCCGGCATTAGACACTCTGGTTAGCCTATCACCACTTGACCTTTTCATACGAGGAGCGGCCTTGAAGGCGATCTGCAGTCAGAAACACAATGGGAACTGATACGGATACAGAGTAGGCAAGCACTTCGATCCAACGATCCTCGCCATCCCTCTTGACTCCATGCCATCCAGAGTCATGCTTGACAAGAGATACAGTGTGGTGCTGCCAGAGGTTCAATTGTGACCAAACTCAGAAAACGAGCGCGGCAAACACTATTTTCGCATCCTCACGGAGGGCTCCAGGATCGAGGACTATTCCGGCTCTGGTGTCTACGAAAAAAGGATAAAACTACACTTTGTGGAGGTGTATGCTGTTCAAGAAGCAATGAACTTTGCAGATCGAGAGGAAGAATGGGCTCTGGGGCCAACTTCCATGAATTACTTAATAATAGCCAGTGACATGAGATAGATTCGATTTAAAAGTAGCGGCCAACAATCTGTTAAGACGCATTAACCAAAAGATGTGGATTACTCCATATTTTATTATTATTTTTAATTAAAATGTAAATATATCGTAATTCTACTATTTTAGTTTTTCTGTTGTTTTCAAGTACCGAAAATTTCGAGATTGGTTGATTTCGATAAAAATAGATTTCTTCTGAAGCTAAAGTAGTAAGAAAATATTAAATAATACATTATTGAAAGACAGTTCTCTTTTCAAATTCTTCTTTTTTCTTCTTGATTAGCGCCAGAACCACTTACGCGATTCGGGCCGAGTTTAATTAAGGACAAGCCGTTCCTTTCTCATACTAATTGGCGCACCAAGTGGGCACACCAAGTGAAACCAAACTCTTTTTCACTTGAGCTTTCCAACCAAAACGAGACCTTCCTCTTCCTCTGCTACCATCAGTAGGTACCGCATCGAATACTTTCAGAACTGACGCGTTTGTATCCATTCAGATTGTTTGAGGTAGATAGCGGAGCCGCCGCATTTTTATTCGCTGCAAAATGTCTATGTCGCCACGAAGCTAATACTGTTTTATCGTCTGCGATATTCTACGTCGCCGGTGTATACAGGTCCGCAAATCTTAAGCAGAATTTTTTCTGACCAGAATTTTTCTCACCTCGTGGAATGCGTTCAAGCTTCTGCGTCATACAAAAGGATGGGCGTAAATTTTGTCCTAAAAGATGATTTTTTTTAGAAAAGTGTGAGTTATTTTTAATTACATTCAGGCGAGGTAATTATGATATATCAGACTGTATGGATAACTAAAGATGGGAAAAGTTGTTTTTTGCTCAATAGCCCTAAACAGAACTTTCATCCGGACGGAAGCTTTAAAAGGTGGTGTATGACAGACCACTTGATCATTTTCTATTGTAGCATTCGCGCCTTTTATTTCGAAAAAAAATTGAATGTTTTTGCATAGTGTTTTTAAAGGCCACATACAAAGTTCGAGGCCAATAATTTTGTAGTTCTTAAATTTGATCACTTTGCAGCTGTTTATCCCAATGCGCTTTTTTGTAATTCCACACTCATTTACGCTTGAAGTCAAAGTGCTTGCTTCGCACAAAACCATTGCATTGCTATTCCTCTGCTTCTCCACTTACTGCCATCTGAATGAATTTACCCTTTTCACGTTTCTCATGCACAAAATTCAAGAAGCTCAAAGAATGTAACAAATAAACCAGCAAAGATTTCCATTAGCTCAACTAATCAATCTCAGTTGCCACCTGAGTGGTAATGAGTAATGGAAGAAAAATATATAAACTGAAAAAATGTGTAACACGAAAGGCTTTAAGTAGTCGCTCAAAATCAAAAATAAATAATTAAGGTATACCAGCATTTTTTTTTTTGGGAAAAGGTGCTTCTCTGTCGCAGAACTGAGGTTAGAAAGGAAAAATAATGGATTCATCAATCTATTTTTCACATTTTTATTTACATTGAAAACTCATATCGTATAGACTGAAGTCCTGCAGTCACTTACTTGTTTGTGAAGAGGACGAATTGGCAAAAGCAATAGAAACTATGCCATGGCGTCATCCACATAAAAATGCCTAAGAACTGCGATTAGAGACACTTATATAATTCACGTTTTCATAATTTAACAAGCGGCACTTCGGTTTCATTAGTTTGTTAAGTTTGAATTTTTATAATCATGAAATTTCTCCTCCTTCTTTTTGTTTGTTTTGTGGTATTAGGATGCCTGACCTCACACTTGTCAAAATCAGGGAAAATAAAGTAACGGTTTTGGGAAGACGCCCCCTTCTGTATTCAATTCGCTTGTGTCGTAGTCACTACCCGTTACCAAGAATTATAGTGAAAGAAATTACCCCTTCCGAATTCACCATGTCGCCGAGAATTACTTGTTTGCAAAGAAGAGGCGTAGGCGAAAGCAATCGAAACAATCAAACACAAGAAATTACAAACACTTTCTAGCCACGGTATCCTCCGCATAAAATCGTAAAAAACTGCATTTGGAGGCTTTATATTCATTTGTGCTTTAACAATTTAATACGCGGCACTTCGTTTGCATTATTTTGTTTGGTTTTAATCTCAAAACTCACAATATTACCAAGCCTTTTACTGAATTTTCACAAGCATGTAATTTTTTCTACACTTGTCTGTTTTGTTCGTTTGTATTGCATTGCGAAGGGAGCTGACGTCAGAGTAAACTAACTGCTTTTTAATCGCGCCACCTTCAGTACTCAATTCGCCTTGAACCGTAACCGTGCAGACCAATTTTAATTTTTGATTTTGCGCCGTAACCAAAAAACATGCGATTGCTGATTTGCTGCATTTTAGTATATAACACTGTTATATGAATGAATAAAATATTAATTGCTTCGTCACTGCTCATGTTGCTATCTTTTTTTTTAATTTCTGCCTTTTCGAAATACCCAAATGCATGGCAATATAAGTAAATGTCAGCTGTTTATGGGTATGTCACGAATAATAGTTAAGACCACGGTTGAGGTTACGACGTTATGTTATGGAGATACTGATTGATCACAAAACTGATATCCCCCGAAATCAATAGGATATTCAAAATAATCCAGGAGTGAAAATATTTCCAGAAAATGCTGACAGCATAGAGGATGTAACATCGCTCTGTACTTGTGATGATCTTTTATCTACTACGAGTATATGGGAAGGATCAAATAAATATTACGCCGTAATTATAATGAAAATATAGTATCAAATTCAAATCGCTTTTGCAAAGTCTTGCTGGAAAGTGCTGAGTGATACACTCTAGATGATGTCCAAGGAAAAGTTAAAGGCAAACCCTTAAAGCTTAAAAGCCAACGGATAGGAGTAGAAGCTTCCATAAGCGCTAATACATCATTTCTCGAATTTGATGAGGAGTTATCAGGTATTCGATTAAAGTAAACCAGCATGCGAAATTTTTGTAAATAACTTCTTTTTTTTTAGAAAAAATTATTATATATAGACTCTCGTGGCGGCCCTATATTATATTGAAGAACGATGATAGATAATAGTTTGTACCGCTTTGGTTCGGTATAATTAAAAGCTTCTACTCAAAATTAAGATGTATTTCTTATACTGTCTCAGCTCATTTTTTGTTCTTTGTCAGGACATACCAGCAAGTACTGCACTCAGACACAATTAAGTCCACTCAGATTCCCTTTTTAATTTTCTTTAAATCTACTCGACCTCCGCAGAAATCTGAGTAGATCTTGTGGTGTCAAGGAGCCAAGGTAGTCGCTTTTTAACACATCAGTACCAAAGACCTCAAGCCTTATTCAAGGAAAGGCTGAGCAAAAGCACAAAAAGTGGTCCGCCGTCTCATTCTCCTATCCATATGCTGGACAGAGTACACCGTCTGAGATGCCCATTTTTTCCATGTGCTTTGCCCATAGAAAGTGGCCCGCCATCAGTCCAACCAGCCTCGTACAGTCCCCTCTGCTTAGTGACAGAAGGAACTGCGACAGTCGATCGGACATGAGAGGTAACATCATTTTTGTCCATCAGCAGCCTCTCCCAGCCTGCCAATGTCGCTTGTGGATTAGAGTAACTCGTTTGCTAACCGTGGCTTTGATGGCTGCAAAAGGGAGTGGCAAAACGGGCTCCGGGCCAAGAAAGTTTGCCTCAGAACCCATTCTGGCTAAAAGGTCAGAGATCTCGTTACCCGCGGTACCCATATATCCCGGGAGCAATGTTTGCATCAGACTCTTATGTCTACCGACATAGTTCAGCCTGGATTTACAGGACTCGACTACCCTTGAAGTGATTTGGGGGGCTGTCTAAGGCCATGAGCGCAGCTTGGCTGTCACTGCAGACGCATATAGATTTGCTTATCCATCTGTTTTCCACAACAAAGTTCATCGCTTCTTGAACAGCATACACCTCCGCTTGAAACACAGATGCGTACATTCCAAGAGCAAAGTGCTGTTTTGGCCCGCTAGATTCCACGTAGACCCCAGAGCCGGAGCCGTGCTCGGTCCTGGAGCTATCCGTGAAAATGCGAAAACAATGTTTGCCGGGCTCATTTTCTGAGTTTGACCACAGTTAAGCCTCTGGCAGCACCTCACTGTATCTCTTGTTAAGCACGACTCTGGATAGATTGGAGTCAAGGGGCATTTCGAGGATCGTTGGATCGAAGTCCATGCCAACTCGGTTGTCTAATGCCGGACGGGGGTCGTACTAATTTCCATTGTGTTTCAGCCTGCAGATGGCCTTGATTGAAAACATCAGCTCATATAGTCTTACTTTTATTCTTCAAGAAGCAGTGTTATGTTAATTAAAAATGTTAATTATCATTCCAAATTTTCACTGTCGCTAAATATTTAGCGGTAGTGCACTTTTTTTCATTATCACTAACTAGTGGTAGTGAAACGCTTATTGCATTTATTTTGTAGTGCATTATGTCCAACCCTGGCTATCATTAGAGATAAACATAACTTTTATAGAATCTATTTAATGATGAATCCAGGCAAGACTTCGATGTGAACAATAAAAATGATATATTGTCGGGACAGAGCATAACAAAAGAAGAGGTGTTAAAAGCAATAAATTCTGCAAAAACTAAAATATCCGTAGGATCGGATGAAATTCCAGTTGAATTATATAAACTTGTAGATGAAGAAAATATATGAATTATGGTTCAAATATTTAATAAAATCGACCATTATGGGGTATGTCCAATAGAATGGCTGCAGTCGACCTTCGTGCCGTTGCCTAAAAAATCCAGAGCTAACAAATGTGATGCTTATTGACTCATTAGTTTAATGAGTCATGGCTTTAAAGATATTTTTATATTATATATAATACTTCATTAACTATAAAAAGGCTTTTGATAAAATACTACACATGCATTTGACATTTTAAGGCAAATGCATATTAATGAAAAAAAATAAGGTGCATTTCCAACATCAGTTGGGGCCAAACTGGGAACGTGAGACTACAAAATGATGTGACGAGACAATCAAAAGAGGAGTTCAGCAAGGATGTGCTTTATCAGCAATGCTCTTCAATTTATACTCGGAATATATATTTGAAGAAGCTTTGGCACCAGTTAACTTAGGAAATAAAGACAACAGCGAAATAATAAATAACATACGATTTGCGGATGATCCCACAATATTGGCTGACTAAATTAGTAACTTGCAATAACTCCTTAAAGAAATCAGCGGAAAAAGTCTGCAATACGGCCTAACTATTAACATCAAAAAAACAAGAAATTCATGCTTGTTTAAAAAAATTCTCAACAAATCACCAATTCAAATATTTATGCATATGAAAATCCTATCCAAAGAGTATCCCGATTTAAGTACCTAGGATGTTGGCTCAGCGAAACATGGACAAATGACAGAGAGATTTGCTGCCGGATTGAAGCAGCGAGGGAAGCTTTCTTCAAATACAGGAAAGTTCTTTCCAATAAAAACTTGGACATAAAATTACGTCTTCGGTACCTTAAATGTTACGTTTGGTTTGTTTTGTTGTACCATGTGGAGGCATGGACTCTAAAGGTTACGAGTATGAATAAATTAGAGGCGTTTGAGATGTGGTGCTATCGGCGGATGATGAAAATATCGTGGGCAAATAAAGTTAGTAACAAAAAAGTCTTAACGAAACTTAGAAATGGAGATAGAGAGCTGAGATCCTAAATATGTGTTGTTGTTGTTATTGTAGCCGCTTACTAAACCCTATCAAATCAATATAGAGTCGTCGTCGTGCAGCTCATCTAACGGCAAGCCCAGAAAACTTGCTGTTCCAACAGTTAGTGTCTAGAGCAGGGGTGGGCAAATACTTTAAAGCGCGGGCCAAAATGAAATTTTCAAAATGTCTCCCGGGCCGGAGGACTATACCGCATATGCTTTGCACAAGCGGATGTTTTGGATGGAGTTTTTTCCCTGCCAATTTTTTTTTGACAAAAACACTAAGTATCATTTCAATTTGAATAAAATATGTCACGTAATTTTTAAAGAAATATTTTTATATATTAAATAAATGCCTATTAGATAAACCAGTCAATGAAACATTTTATTTTGTTACTTATTTATGTCCTAATGATACAAATTATTTTATATTGACACATAGTTATTACAATTTAACATTTATATTGCATTTCGTAAATATAATAGTAAATAGAATTCAAAAAAGAAAAGAAAAACATCAAACGGTAAAATAAATATTTAAAGTTAATGCGAAACGTGAAATCTCGAATGTTCATCTGACGAAATAATGTCAAATAATTCAAAATTGGGTTCCAAATCACTTGCAGCAATCCTTAATACCGAGTGTAGATTTTCGTCAGTAATTTGTGATCGATATTTATTTTTCGTGGAAACCATTAAAGAAAAATTTCTTTCACAAATATATGTCGAACCAAATAAAACAAGGTATTTTTGAACATAGTTCAAAAAATGTTTGAAATGTTCATCATTCAAAGCGCCATAGAAAGCACTCAATTCGTTTGAGTGAAAATTTTCTTTTAGTAAAATATTTGATTGTAAGTCAATTAGTTCTAGTTGAATTTCAACAGGGGCTTCTTGCACATCGAAATTGAAAGGTTGGCTAATTAATGATAAAGGTTTTTCAATAGCTTTGAAATCTTGAAATCTTCTTGTACTATATTTAAAAAAATCTGTATTTTTCAATGATTCTCGCCGTGCTTGCAATGAGGGGAAATGATTTAATAATTTATTATTAAAGTTTTCAGCAAATAAACTTAGTTTTGTCATAAATGCTTTGACGTTTGAGTGCATATTGAAAGCGAATTGTTTTTTCCCTTGTAGATTTATATTTAGTTCATTCAAATATTTTACGATATCAACTAAAAATGAGAAATCGTTTAGCCAAGCTCTATTTTACAATTCAGGAAAATCATGTAGTTTTTCTTTTATCGACAAGAAGGATACTATTTCATCAAGCAAATATTGAAATCTGTCCAAAACTTTACCAATGCTAAGCCATCTCACTTCAGTGTAATAAGGAATTTCATAGAAGTCACTTTCAATTTCTTTCAAAAATTCAACAAACTGTCGATGGTTTACGGCACGTCCTCGAATAAAATTCACAACTTTGGTCACAACAGTAACGACGTGATTCAGTTTTAAAACCTTTCTGCATAGCACTTCTTGATGAATAATGCAGTGCAAAAATAATATATCGTGTTCTGGTTGTAACTTTTTTACTTTGTCGCGAATTTGTTTAAGTAAGCCTACATTTTTCCCTGTTAAACTAGGACAACCATCCGTAGTGACGCTTACTATTTTATTCCAAGTTAAACTTACTTTAACTAAACACTCTTCAAGAGCGAGAAAAAAGTCTTCACCAGTAGTTGTATTTTTCATTGGATGCACACTAAGAAGTTCCTCGCTAATTTCGCATTTCTTGTTAATGCCGCGAATAAATATTAATAATTGACTTGTATCAGTAATATCGCCGGACTCATCTAAAGCCAGAGAACAATAGGTAAAATCAGCAATTTTTGTTCTTAGCTGGTCAAGTAAGTTTCCTGAAATATTTTCAATCCGTCGTACTATTGTTCTTCTTGAAAGGCTTACATTTTCAAAAATATGTTTCTTTTCAGGACAACATATCTCGGACACTTGTACCATGCATTGTTTAACAAATTCTGCTTCAGAAAACGGCTTACATAACTTAGCAATTTTGTGTGCGAAAACATAACTTGCTTTTGTTGTAGATTTCTCTATATTACTTTGTTTGGTAAATATATTTTCTTGCTTATTCAAGTTTTTGCCAAGTTTTCTGCTACAGTTTGAAGTTCTTTTAATGAATGTGATGCATATTTTGGATGTTTTGTTGTAAAGTGCCTGTTTAAATTGTATTCTTTAAAAACAGCAATTGTTTCCTGACAAACTAAACAAATTGCTTTCTTATTTATGTTTGTAAAATGATATTTTACCGTCCAAGCTTCATTGAAGTTTCTGCATTCCAAATCAACTTTTCTTTTTTTAGACTGACTCATTTTACAAAGGTCTACAAACCTATAATTTAAATAATACAATAAAATAAAACCAATGTTTTAAAATTTTACTTACAAAAAGTCCACTTTTTCAATTTTATATTTGCAAACTAATATTAGACTCGAACAAAAAAGAGTATGCGATCAGTACTAAATCAAAATTAACAATACACGTGGTGCGACCTGTCGTTCCTCGAAAAGTGAGAGGAGTGCAGCATATGCCATAGATAACTAGATGTGAAACTTATTCATTTTGAGAGAGAGGGCGCCCATGAGGACGTTTCAAAACTTTGCAGCATTCACACATTATGGGATTTTGAACAGCTGATAGGCGAAATGGCACACTGCCAGAAGAAACGCGCCAAAAATAACAGACGAAAACGGTTCGTTTTTGCTTAATGGAGAAATGACGTGTTGAAATGTTTATAATTATTGGTCTTAAAATTAATTCAATTGAAATGTAATAATTTGAATTTAAGTGAGTTTGTAGAGTCCAAAGCTCGTTATATCCTTTTCGACTTCTACTTTTAATTAGTCTTGTGTACATAATGTAATTTTATTGAAAACTGTGTGTTGGTTTATGTAAATGTATATATACGTAAATATTCTATGGTTGAAAAGCGTAGGTAAGGGAACTGAATTTGTGTTTGAGATATTTTACAAAAATTAAAGGTAATCTGCTTTAACTTATTCTGTTCGTTGTTTGAGAATTTTTTTTTGTTACCCACTTTCTGTGTTATATTAAAAAATCGCAATAAGTCATGTTTTTAATTATAACTTATGTTTTTCGGGTTCATAACTTTATTACTATTAAATTACTTTTGTATTTCAGTTTTAAATAATTTCATTTACATATAAATTTTTAAATTTTTTGCTTATTTATGTACATATTTCGTACGGATTGTGCTTATTTTTAGTATATGTAGGTGTTTACGAGTGATATAAGGCTATTGGGCAACCGCACACTAAATACTAACCTCAATGGTGGTGTGGAAACTAAAAATTCCAGACCTTTGATTCAAAAATACCCAATTCATGTTTCTACCGGTGTGGCAATATTGGAAAATGTTATAAAAATGCACATTTTTCAGCGCTCTCACGAGAGAAAGAGTTTCACATCTAGTCATCTATGGCATATGCCGTACTCACAGGCATTTCGAACCTAGCGCGATCTCCTTTGTGTTTGACGAAAAAACCGCCCTGAGAGCGATCGTCGCGAGCGACCCGTGTGAAACACACGAGGATTGTTTCAAGCTCACGACATCGTCCACACTAGTGTAGTTAGCCGACCGCCCATTTTATTAAGACTATTATATATACAGTACGCACACTAATAATTCTGATGTCAACAAAATCTCATAAAAGAGTTTAAAAAAATTTATGTGCGGAATTTTTCAACGGGCCGGATAAAATTAGCAAGAGGGCCGGATCCGGCCCGCGGGCCGGCTTTTGCCCACCCCTGGTCTAGAGGGAGAGCGGTGTTAGATGAGTGGGTTTGATGGGGCATGTGAAGAAGTGATTAATATCGGGCGGGGTGCCTTCACATGCTGGACATATATTTAGTATATCGGCGTCAATTCTGGATAATTAGAGGTTTAACCTACTACACCAACCAGAACGTAATTGTGTCACGGTTACGCGGATCTGTTAGGGTAGTTGTAGCTTTGCTCCTTTGCTGTGGGTGGTGGTTGGAGTCCGATTATGGCAGTCGAAGATCGGGAGCTTAAAGTGGTGATAAATGCCTCCCGATGCATGCCGTTAAGTGTATGTCTAAATATGAGTTGTTGCAACTGATTGTGTAAAGTAAACTAGAAGACAAACGAGGAATTCGAAGGAAGCAAAAGTCTTGGCTACGTAACATAAGAAAGTAGACAGGATTAAGGACTATTATGTAGTTGGTTGAAGCAGCCCAAAGCAGAGACAATTACCATAATATTATATCTAATATTATATAGTTTTGTTAAATGTAAAAAAGAAGAAAGAATTATTCATCACATTTTTATTAAAATTAATGAAGAATTTACTACTGTGATCGCTTACATTCTGTATTAAGAATTTGGAAATAAAATACAAGAATCTACATCAAGAAAATTATAGAGTATTAGAATAAAATTACCTAAAATAACCAAAACCCCCTACCTCCGAAACGAAGCATTTCGCCCTTGCGCTCCCATACGATTTTTTTTCCTATCGCCATCCCCTATCTTCCCACGTACACGGTTCCAAGAAAAGCGAT
This sequence comes from Anastrepha obliqua, assembly GCF_027943255.1. NCBI lineage: Eukaryota > Metazoa > Arthropoda > Insecta > Diptera > Tephritidae > Anastrepha > Anastrepha obliqua. The sequence continues at coordinate 96,678,252 of NC_072896.1, read as the reverse complement.
ACATCCTGTTTTTGATCCTTCTGAATTTCTTTAGGACCTTCATCAATCTAGACTGGTCTTCCGTTAGTACGGTGGTTGGTATGATCACTGGGTACTGCCTAATATTTAGAAACCCATGGGGCACGTATAGAGATTTACTTAAACGACTTCTGTCGCACTGCCTCGGTCTAGCCTGAACGCGATAACGCTGCCTTAACTCTAACTTTTTGGATGTCTAACAAACCTGTTTATCCGAGAGGCGAAGGGGTTGCACCACAGTGCGATTTTGAAGGGAACTTTCCTGTCAACTACTGGTGTCACAATGAACTCCCCCTACAGCCTTATGGAAAGTAGCAACCAACCAAATCTAACCTACCTAACCTACGTACAATTAGTCAAACGTTTAATAAACACCTCAACGTCATATTACAGCAACCGTTTGTATCTCTCTTCTATCATTTTAAGACAGTACACTTATTTTCCGTCAAATGACAAACGTTATCGATTAAAAATAATTATTTGTGATTTAATTAATCAATTATTGCCTGCATAGGAATTTCAAATCGAATTTTTTTGTCCATTACTTTTCATTGATTGCATTCGTCTTATTTGCTATTTGTTTGTTTTCATTGCGTATCTGTTGTTATTTTATTATTATTTACTTTTATTATAATTATTTTTTTTTTGTGCGTTACTTTGTATTTGCTCAAATTAAATCCTTTTTACACTCAATTAAATTCAACCGCACACAAGCTGACAGCTGTGCCAATACAGTTAATCACAAAGTCGGTTGGCTGTCCAGCCTAACAGCTGAAACTAACCGCTTTCTCACTTCCCTCCCACTCTTTTGGCACTTTGCACGCAATCCTTACTTGCATTGCATGGCAAACCACAGCTTTAGAAGTCAACAAATGAGCCTACGCACACATTTCACATTACATATTCACACATGCCCTGTAGTGGAAAGTGAAATTACTCAGCAAACATTTTAATTCATGAACTGATATTTGATGGAAGAAGTCAAACTAGTTTCAGAGTGACTAGAAATGGAGCAGTTGCGAAATGGCCAATTGGAGGTGTATGAAAGACAAGTTTTCTGCTTTCAAGTTTCTTTCTTGTTGTTGTTGTGTTTGTAAAATACAATATTAAATATATTTGCTTTCATTTAGTTTTAAAATAAATTAAATTAGGAAATATGTAAGTTCACATGAGTTCTACAACAAATTTAAAGATAAGAAACTAATATATTTTGTGGAATATTTTGTTTCTAAAATTTTCTGATATATTTTTGAAATTTTATTTTATCAATTTTTATTTATTTTTTCAACTTGACCAAAACTGCTGATTTTCGAAACCAATCGGACCACAATTTTTTTTATATCAGCTTTGTTTCCCAAGTTTTCTGGCAAATACTGGTAAGACTGTAAAATTTGCAAATTCAAAGCATTTGTATCTAAAACTGTTCTTTGCCATACGGTTACTCCCAACTTTTAGGCCTGCCTATTAAACCAGCTGAAAATTTTTGAAACAATTTTCCCTTTCCCTCGAATTACCCAATGAATTTATTAGTTCAGATATGGCTGCCACAGCCACAAGTATTCTTTCGAAATTTAAAGTTATATAAACTATAAAAATACGAGGCGTGTTTTTAAAGTATGTACCGTTTTTAAATTATGTCACTGCAGAGCTGCGGCCGCCGTTTAGCGCATGCGCGTCTTATAGCTATATCTGTTGGGAAGCCACAGACGCCATTACGGAATTATCCGATCGAATCTACATCTGTTTGCCTGATTTTAAAATGCCTCCACCTATTGAGAATCCCGCCGACTGTGAATACGGTTTTTCTATGCTTAAGGCTTCAAATCAGTTGACATTCATCACCAAATCAGTGAAGTGTATGGTGAAATCATTATGAGTGATGGAATGGTGCGGAAATGGGTTAGGGCCTTTAAAAATGGCCGCACAAACATTCATGATGAGGAACGGAGTGGGAGACCTTCAGTCATTACCGATGAACTGATTCAAAAAGTGGACTGTCAAGTGAAAGAGAACAGACGATTCACGATTTCGTACTCAGCTCAAAAGTTTCCTGCTGTCTCAATAAGTGTTCTTTACGAAATTGTGTCCGAACGTTTAAAATATCGGAAATTGTGTTCACGTTGGGTACCAAAAATGTTGACTGATGCGCACAGAACCAAAAGATTGGGCAGTGCATTGAGTTTTCTCGAACGATACAGTAACGAGGGGGATGCTTTTCTAAGTCATATTGTCACAGGCAATGAAACATGGGTAGCCTACGTTACACGGAAATCGAAGCAGCAATGAATGGAATGGTAGCATTCATCAACCCCTAGGAAAGGGAAATTCAAACAAACAATTTCTGCTCAGAAAATCATGTGCACTGTGTTTTGGGACAGAAAGGGTGTGTTGGTGGACGATTTTTTGACTCGCGGCGACACGATCAATGCAGCAGCATACTGTGCGACTTTACAAAAACTGCGCCGCGCAATTCAAAACAAAAGGCGTGGCATGCTGAGCGCAGGTGCTCCACGACAATGCCCGCCCTCACACAGCAAATTGAACACAAGACTTTATTCACTTCTTTTGGCTGGGAACAATTGGGCTACCCTCCATACAGTCCCGATCTAACACCGAGCGACTACCATTTGTCTATGCACTTGAAGAAGCATCTGGCGGGGGAGCGCCATTCTGATGATGAAAAAGTGAAAACGACTGTGAAGCAGTGGTTGCCTAATCAGGCGGCAATCTTCGTTGACGATGGCATACAAAAGCTGGTCCCAAGATACGATATATGCCTCAATAGTAATGGGGATTGTGTAGAAAAGTAGAGTAAAGTATGGCCTTTCAAGTAAATAATTTATTTTTGGAAAAAATTTACTTGTATTTTTTTTATGTCAAAACGGTACTTACTTTAAAAACACGTCTCGTACTTCAAATATGGTAGTCGAAAAAGTCTTTTCGTATTTCTAGTCAAACTTCAACTCATTTTTTCTATATTTATAATGAACTTTATTAAACGAAATATGTGCCATTTTGGTCGACCACCTTTTGCCATTTTTCTTCTAGAGACATTATTTCATCAGTGTAAAGCTTTTGTGGTTTCTCGGTGAAAAACTGCGACAAGTAATTTTCACAGGCTTCTCTTGAAGCCAACTTTACTCCATTAAGGGAGTTCTGCATTGACCGAAACAAATGGTAGTCCGATGGTGCAAGGTCAGGGCTATATGGTGGATGCATCAAAACTTCCCAGCCAAGCTCTCCCAGTTTTTGCCGAGTCATCAAAGATGTGTGTGGCCTAGCGTTGTCCTGATGGAAGACGACGCCCTTTCTGCTGATCAGTTCTGGCCGTTTTTTTCGATTGCTTGCTTCAATCTCATCAGTTGTTGACAGTAAAGTGTAGAATCAATCGTTCGAGCAGGCTAGAGTAGCTCATAGTGGATGATTCCTTTCCAATCCCACCAAACACACAGCATAACCTTTCGAGGCATCAATCCTGGTTTTGCGATCATTTGTTGAGCTTCACCACCCTTGCACCATGATCTTTTTCGCACATTATTGCCGTATTTGATCCACTTTTCGTCTCCTGTTACCGTTTGCTTCAGAAATGGTTCGATTTCATTTCGTTTCAGCAAAGAATCGCAGATGTTAATTCGGTCCATTAAATTTTTTACAGACAATTCATGTGGTACCCAAACATCGAGCTTCTTTTTGTAACCAGCCTTTTTTAAATGGTTCAAAACCATTTGATGATGAATGTTTAGTGCCTTGGCGATGTCATGGAAGCTTATGAGACAGCCCTGGTCAATCTTTTCCATAATTTCATCGACTTTTTCAACGATAGGTCGACCGGAGCGAGGTGCATCTTTCACATCGAAATTTCCAGAACGGAAGCGAGCGAACCATTGTTGTGCTACACGAACTGATACAGCATCGTCTCCGTAAACTTCACAAATTCCATTGGTGGCTTGCGTGGCATTCTTACCTTTTTTATACAAAAATTTCAAAATATAGCGAATTTCTTCATTATTTTCACTCATTTTTGAACAGCTATAACTTTTTTTCAACTTCTGCGAACTTCATTTTTTTTTTGGTTAAATGAAGCTTAAAATGTCACCTTTCTAACACCATATGATATGACACAATGTGATTGGCAGCACTGGAGATAGATGACTCCAACGACATCTATTCACAAAATACGAAAAGACTGTTTCGACTACCCAATATATTCGGAAATAAAAAAAATATTTACGAAGCCTGATACTTCACAATTTTTGTTGCTCTTTATATGCTAGCCTTTAAATTAGCCTTTACAAAAACTGCCGCCTTCTGGAGAGTTAGGATATAAAACAATAGCTTAAACTATTTCATTCACTAAGATAATGACCATTCCGAGGCTGACAAGTTCGTTAAATGGTACTAGTTTAATGGTGATGGAAAGGGTAACTGACGCGTGTGCTGACACATTGATTTTTCGTAGGCCATTGCCTTGTTAAAAATACATAAGAAACGAGCTGCAAAATAAACTGGTTGTAAAGCACTTTTAAACTAGTTGGTTTGACTGCAGGGTACATTCCATATGTAGGTATATTTAAATGCATATTTGTGTAAATATATATACGTGTGTGTATGTGTGAATGCAAATATTTTTATATGCAATTAAGTTCGCCCACAAGTATGCGATTAAAAAATTTGAACAGTGGCTTACACGAACGTCAAATTTAATTGACGCTGCACTTAAACTGGAAGCAGTACCTTTAACAAAGGGCTTTGTATTGAATAAATTGTGTAACTCAGTCTTAAAAAAAACTATTGCAAATAAAATGTACCATCAATTTAGGGTGGTGAGTTCACAAGTGGAATGGCTAATGCATCCATGTACATTCATACATACATGAGGAAAACTGGGAAGGAAAATAAATTGTCTCCCTTGATGCGGCCACATAAATTTATTCTGTGTCCAAAAAAGTTAGACACCTGTTTTTTATTTATTTGTAATTAATATTTCGCCAACGCTTTGAAATTTGCCATTGACTTCACGTGGAAGTGATTCCGTGTGAAGTAATCCAAGTATTTGGACAGTTCTTATAAAAATTGATTTATTTGTAGGCTTGAGTGTAAAAAGAAGAGAAGAATTTACCTATCAAAATATTAGTCAATAAGGATATGTCATTGACAATTAGGGACAGAGTTTTAGCAGCAAATAAGTCTTATTACACTAATTTGAAACTGCTTAAGTCAAAATTTTTATCTCACGACCAAAAGTTAAGGATATACAAAACATTGATTCGCCTTGTGCTTACCTATGGTTGCGAATTATGGACGCTAAAACCTACTGACATTAATCAACTAATGGTTTTCGAAAGAAAAATTTTACGAAAAATGTGTGAACCAATAAGACTACAGGACGGCACTTATCGAATAAGATGTAGTCATGAGCAGGAGCTTTTAGCAAAACACGAAACTGTGATAAGATTTATAAAATCTCAAAGAATAAGATGACTTGTACACCTGTTCAAAATGCCCAAGGGAAGAACTACTCGAAAAGCAGTTGAATTGTGCCCTTTTGGAGGCCAAAGGAGAGGACACACAGAAAGAGATGACTTGCAGGCATTGGAGATGACCTTGCAAAGTTGAACGTGCGGCGGTGGAAAGAAGTAGCCTTAGATAGAGACAGATGGCGAAAGGTTGTGAATGAAGCAATGGTTCACCAAGTACTGTGATGCTAAGAAGAAGAAGTGTACAAATAACTAATATAAATTGAAGAATTTTGAAAAAATTTAGTATATTTTGGACTTACTCAACTTTTAACAATTTAGTATACTTTAAGTTGCCGATGAATAAGCCTACCGTGTATCAGCGGTTCCCCCACAAGGGGCAGAGCCAATAATCGAAATCAGTTCCACAGGAATCATGAATTGGATCAGCTTGCAATCTACATAAAGAGCGATGGTCCGGTCTAGAATGCTGCAGAACCGCAAAGTGCTTTGTGATGATTCCGAACAGAAAACTGTCAACGTTCTACTAAACCTTGGAAGGAAAGACGTTCGGTTGATAGACGGTATTATTACAGGACACAACCCATGGGATCAGCATATGAGCGGATAGAACTGAGCACTTTCTCTGTGCGTGTGCTGCCTTTGCTAGAGCAAGGCTACGAGTTTTAGGTTCCGATGTCGTGAGAATGAGTAATATTCGTTCTCCAAAACTAGAAGATATTTACAGATTTGTTAAAGAATCTGGAAAACTCTCACAGGACTAACTATCTTAATCTCTGTCTCTATTCTTTTCTATCTCTTTCTTTGATACTTTTCTCTTTCCCTCCTTGACTATCTACCCTCTTTCCAGAGCTCTAAATGAAATGGGCTTTTTAGCCTGAGTGTTTTAGGAGCCACTTGGTGGCTCGACCTATTCAAATTTCAATTTCATACTTTTTAATAGTGAAATATCCTTGGTTCTTTCTACATTTTAATAATATTTATTTTTAATTTTTTAGACAAAATATGACTTCAACAAGCATTTTTTGGAAGAAATTGTGCTTTATAGTGTAAATATTTTTGGAATTTTTTTTTAACGTTTTGAAAAAAAAAAAAAATTCTCCCCCTATTGTACTGATTGTTCAAAGTGTGTAAAGCTAAAAAACTAAAAACGTCCGTGAAATAGCACAAATTTCATGTACGATCATTTTAAATTAACATATGGGCTGAAAAGCTCCGCGCCTAACACATAGATGGCACTAGTTTTATCGCATTCAGCGCTTTGTGGTTAGTACTAACCTTTAGAAGACAGCTGTTAAAATTTCATTATATTATATTCATTAGTTTGTGAGTTATTATGCTAAGATTGTCGCCACTTTTATTATTTTCAAAAGAATGAGCCAAAAAGAATTTCTTGTTTTAATTTTACTCTGCTTCCTGATGTTAAAGAATACCGTCCAACAAAGCAATAGCTTACCTTTTTGTGCAAGTATTATGGGTACTACGCTCCATCAGAAACAACAATAAAACGATGGGTTGCTGAATACAAACGAGGTCGTAGAGGCACCGATGATGCACAGCACAGTGGCCGTCGAAATGTGCCGGTAACACAAGAAAACATCGAAAAAATCTACAAAATCGATTTGAATGATCGAGCAGTGAATATGCGTGAGTTAGCTGACTTCATAAAGATATCGAAAAAATGTGTTCACTTTATATTGCATGAGCATTTGACGTTAAGAAGCTCTGTTCAAAGTGGGTGCCGCGTTTGCTCACTGTTGACCAAAAACAAGGACATGCTGATGATTCAAAATAATGGCAAAGCTACATGAATCGAACTTCGAATTGCTCCAACATCCACCGTATACGCCAGATTTGGCTCCTAGCGACTACTGGCTGCTCGCAGATCTAAAAAAATGCTCACTTCTAAGAAGTGTCACTCTAATGAAAAGGTTATCGCTGAAACTGAGTTTCATTTTGAGACAAAGGAGAAATCGTTCTTCAAAAGTGGTATAGAAAAATTAGAGCGGCACTAGAATGATTGCGTTCATGGATATTACGTTGATGAATAAATATTTTTTATGGAAATAACGTTGATGAATAAAGATAATTTTGAACAAAAAACAAACACCTTTTTTCTTTGTTAGAACCGGAACTTTTTAACCCATGTGTTTCACTTAGAAATCAGCTAAGCAAAAAATTTGTAGGTTCATTGTATGTAGAAAGAAATACTAAATCAGCTAAAAACCAACTATTCACGTTCAATGGATGATTTGTATTTAAGCTAGAACTACAGAAAATTTTGAAAATGGAGTTTTCCAACTAACACCTTTTAAAGTAGACATTTTTTTTTTTTCAAATTAAAAATATTTGAATTTCTAGTTTCATTATTGCTTCTTTGTAATAATCATTTATTAGTACTCATTATTATAAATTTACGAAAATCTTATTTTTAATTTTAAGTTTTTTCAAAAGTGTCCGACTAGTAAGTAGGTAGGTATAGTGGTTGTCGGTTGACATATCCAGGCCTGCTGTAGGCCCATTGTAAAACCACCAGGGCTGTGCCCTCTCCTCACTCTACATTGTCCTCATTGAAACAACCTATGGCTTTAAAATATCTAACAAGTCTTGTTATTTGTAAATTGGCTACTTCTGCCAAGTTATTCAAGGAACTTTTTCCTAAAATACTGAACCTTCTTCTATCTAAAGCCATGCACTCGCAAAGAAAGTGTTCTATAGGCCCCTATTATGAGTTGCATTCGATCTTCGATATTTGTTGGTTGTCGAAGATCGAAAATCGAATGTCAATTTGGTATTATGAACGGTGCAACGCTGTCGAAATTTTCGTTGTATACCGAATTTAGAGTCGAATGCAATTTTGCTTTCGATTGTGTTGCGTATTGTGGGAAAACTTGTTAAAATGTAAGTTGTTTGCGATTATTAATTGTTTTATAGCAACCAAATAATAAATATATACTAATTTTGTTAATATTATGCAGGTCGATAGTCGTGAGTACCAAACAGCAATTAGAAAGCTAGTTGCATTAATGGAAGAGAATCCACAATTCGCAAAAGGGATTTCCACCAAAGTACAAGCAGCAAAAAATGGGAGGAATTTAAAACGGAGCTGAATTGCTTGGGACCACCAGTTAGAACGGCAGCAAAATGGGTTAAGGTTAATAATGGTTTTTTTTTTGTGATGTTTATAGAAATACATTTTTATTTTCCCTTGGCAGGTATGGGCTGAAATACGTAGAGGAACTGAAATACATATTTCTTTCGAATGACGAATTATTGAATAAAGAAAATTTATAACAAAAATAAAACAGAAACTGTGGCGTAAAGGTTTCTATTTAATACTTTTTAGATTTTTCTATAATATTCTAAGAATTTCATTTCTTATGTTTTCTGCTTCTCCGTTATTTGGCTCCACTTCAATATCTTCAGCATCATCGTTGAAGGTCTCATCGGATAACTCTTCATCCGGAAGTTGAACATTATAAAACAAGCAAGTGTTGTGCAAAGCTGCACACACATTAATAATTTGTGTTGCTTTTTTTGGAGAATTGTGAAGAGCTCTTGGCTCGGGTGCACTGCTGCAACTGGTTTTCTGTACTGGACAGTAGGTTCATAAACGCCTCTTTAGATAATCTAAAGTTCTTTAAAAAACTGTAAGGAAATTTCTGTAATATTAAGTACGTCAACACATTTTGAAAATACTAAACTTACTCAGTGGAAGCCATTTCAAGGGGGTAGGATGCGGCCCTCAGCTGTTTTCTACATCTAGCTAGTTCCACTAATATTTCATCGAGCGATGAATCGTCGAACCACAACTCCGTTGTACTCATTTTCACAAAAAATACTTTTTTTAACTTATAAAAATGTTGTTAGCAAAGAATTTTAACACAATCGGGTTTTCTTTTATTTTGATACAGCAATCAGCTGAGAAAAAATTATCTATTGTAAATGCGTCGAGCGATCGAAATTCACAATAGTCCTATTCTTCAACGAATGAGCACCATAATACCAAATGAAAATTCGTTTGATCAGCACTTTCGACTATAGTCGAAGATCGAATGTTGCTCATAATAAGGGCCATAGCCTCTTCGTCTTCAACGTCGTTAGAGCTTATGCTATAGTCGTGGTAGGGTGATCCCAGTCTGCTGGCATGCCTGCCAATCATACCATGCCCTGTTAGAACCTCCAGAAGATTTCTCATGTCCTTCCTGTTCAGTTTCTACAGTCGTTTGGTGCGGCCCATGTTCCATTCTGGCCACGCCATTCTACTTGTTGCATAGGCCAGGTGCTATGGACTCAGTCCGTTGGCAGCTCTGATAGTGTATTTGTCTATAAGCATCTTGTCCGACTAGTGGAGCCTTTTGAATTTTCGGCCATCGACTTGGATTTCCGGTAGCACTTTTTAAGTATTTCCAAATGCTTCTCAGTCGAGGTCGTCAATATAAGAAATATGTAAATCTTGAATGACGGTTTTGACATTTCTAGATCATCAAATATTTAGGCTGCATTTTTACTTCAAAACAAAAAATCATGGGTAAAAGCCTCAATACGAATATAGTCGGAATATTTCTATAAATCAGGCTTCCATTTAAAATTGTTTGCTGCATATTCCTCTAATTGTATTGCATTATAAGATCTAAAAAGCAGAAATAAAGCAAAATCACTGCAACAACTTCTTGCTATTAACTCTCAATGGAGTAATTGGTTGAGCTACTCAAAGGCTTAAAACGGGCTATAACTTATTAAAATATTTTTTTATGCCTCCTAACCTTTTATAGTTCAATAAGCAATAAAATCGCGTACTTCCATCGCAATCGCTATAACAGCAAGCAAAGCACAATGAAATATACTGCCTATGAAATAAAACGAAATATCGAGACCAATTCATATGGTTTGTTTGCATCCGAAGCGTTTGCCTTAAATTAATATGTATTTATCGTGAATTTGTTTAAACGGTGTGTGGGAGCACAAGCATTGGCGTCAAGCCCACAAACACGTGGAAATCAAATATGTAATATAAATAAACGCATACAAGTTGGTTGAAAAGTATTGAAAACGTAGATGAGTACAAATTTATGTGCCACTTTAGTATTTTAACTTCATTATCATTTGAGCACATAAAGAATTTTATTTCGATCTGCCAATTCAACCTTTGTTTACAAGCCATTTAAAGTTGACATGTCGTGTATTTTTTACTAAGGAAAGCACTGAATAGCGTGTGGTTATACATTTTTTTGTTTTGGGAGGTTTATCAGCAACAGAAATTCATAAAAAATTGGTGAAAGTGGTAAAATAATCCGCTTCTTCATTTCCCATTGTGCAGCGATGGTCTTTAAAGCTTATATTTGCATGCAAAAACATTGAAGATGAAGAATGAGGTGGATACGTGCGACGTCTCCAGAAATCCAGAAATCATCGAGCAAATTTTTGATATCTTTGTGAAAATCCAAGCTTCATTCAGTGTTAAATTGTTGGTACCATAAACATCTCAGGTGAATGAGTATAGTACTTCTTATTTTGTATGATACATTTTTTTCTTTCTTGTTTCACTTCTCTCGGGAGCATAGGACCTCTACCAGACTTTTTCAGCTGACGCGGTTCCGAGCAGTTATTTTTGCAGTAAATTGACTTTGAACTTAATATGGGTGTTGTTGATCATATCCAAGTATTTTTCGGACGACCGCGATTTCTGCTTGTTTACGGGTTCCATGGCATTTTTAATTTATGGCTTGTCAATGTCCACTTTCTTCTTTTGATTTGCCTAACTATGATATAAGAATCTCGTTGATTAAATTATAGTTCTGTATTTCTTATCATGTTTGGCCAGAATATTGCGCATATGATTTTTGGGTATTTGTTGGTGAATACTTGCAGTGTTTTATGTTATTCGAAATTTTTTTTTTTTGCGGTGAGGTTGGGTTAATATGCTTTCGCACCATATAGTAACCGTCGCTACTAAGTGTGTGGTGATTCCACTAAAAATATCCCTCCTCTTCTCTTGGATTTTTCCCTCCACCCCGGGACTGCTTCCGAATTGCTTCGAGGTAGAGGGCCAAGATGGCGTCCTAAGAAGGACACTTACTTACTCACCCTGCGTCCAGGGTCGCCTGTTTTGAGAAACCTATGCTCAATGCTCTTCAGCATAACTTTCCATTTCACGCTTCTTTTTCGAATATCCTCAACAAAATTTGCGACGGCATTCCATTTTTCTTCCTCTGCCATCATTCCCTCGATAACTTCTTCAAGTGTAAATACACCAATAGCTCGTTGCAGACCTGTTCTCTCTACGTTCCACCTCTCGCATTTAAAGAAGGTGTGCTCCGCATTATCGTATTCAGTACCTCCATATATGCAGTTTGGTTGGCTCACTTTTCCCATTCGCCACAAATACTTGCGAAATGGTCCATGTCCGGACAAAAACTGTGTGAGGTAATAGTTAACTTCACATTGCTTTCTTTCTACCCACTTTTTTAGATCGGGTATTAGTCTCGCTCTCCATCTACCATACCGTTCAGAATTCCATCTTGCCTGCCAAAGTGCGAGCGTTTGAACTCTAATATCGGAGAAGCGGGGTACTGGAATTCCTGTGTTTTTTGCAACCCACCTTCGTTTGCGCTCTTGTGCTAGAATATCTATAGCGATGGTTCCGCTGATAACTAACACCGTTGCTTCAGATACTGTTCTGTATGGAATTCCAAGGCTTGTCATGAGCTTACTTAACATGCCGCTTACTTTGGCAGCTCTTGTGGCAGCATGGTTTATATGCGCCCAGTAAGTTAGCCTTGTGTCTAATTGCACTCCTAGGTACTTGACCACTCTTTTTGTCGATAAAGTGGCATCGAGTACTTGTATGTCTACTTTTAATGGGATACGTCTGTTCGTTAGAAGGATTAACTATGTTTTCTCTGTGGCCAGCTTTAATCCATCGTCTTCTAGCCATGTCTGAACTCGGACTTGAACTTCCTTTTGGCTTCGTCAGTGTTTCGGGCGATTGTTACAGCTGCAATCTTATTCGACATTAGCCAAGTTTCCCTGCAATACACTAAATTGGATTTTACACATGAGCTGAATGTGCGTAGCTAAGTTTTTCTGGAGTTTTGCGAGCGTACCCATGCAGGATTAAGTCGCCCGAACGCTGATCGGGCTTTATTCAACCTATCTATTATTGGCATCTTCCTCAACTTCCCCATCTGTTCTTATTGTACATCTGAGGTAGCAGAAACTATCAACATATTCCATTGCAGGACCCTCGATCATTATCTGTTGGAGTGGTTGATTCTCATAGCCTTGGTCTTTGCTCTGTTAATCTCGAATCCGACATCTCGAGCTAGTACGAATGCTAGTTTAGCCTTCGCCATATGTTTGTCTGTGAATTTGTGGGAGAGTAAGCATATGTCATCAGCTAAGTTCAAGTTCTCAAGTTGACTGCAGAAGTACCAAATGATGTCTCTTATTTGCAAGGTGAGTGTAATCATTCATAGCATCTTTATCACACTCCAGCATTTGTGGTGAAATAACTTCATATGGAAAAATGTTGCAGAAAGTTAGCGCCGCACTCGTTCACAATTCAACAAAAACTGATTTGGAAATAAATTCTCAGTGTGATTCAGATCATTTTATGCAAATTGAAACTGATTGTGCGAATCATTTTATGTCTATGAATGAGTCATCGATCTACCATAATTACCTTAAACTGAAAAAAGGAACATTTATGATAGACTGAGGACGGTTTTTCCATCCGTAAATCAGGTGAAGTCAGAACGATCGACAAAAATAGTTGTGATACCAGGTTTTTGGGACACACAAAACATTTTATTGATTGGATATCTTAACAAAGGTTAGCCATTAACTCTGAATATTTCACAGCTTTTTAGGCCAGCTGAATTGAAAAAATGAGAAAAGGCCTGGTTAATAAAAGAAGAAAGATTCATAGAGATAATGTACTTGTCCACGCAAGTGGTGTGACGATGGCACTGTAAACAATACTAATATGGTTAGTTCGTCCATTATTCATTCACTCTGAGCGTCAGGTGGCATCTGACAATGCTAGAAGCGACAAAAGCCAGAAATAACATATACGCAAAACTCGATCTCTGAGAATTAAGAAAGTGCTCGAAGAAATACTTATCAAATTACAGTTTGGTCATGCCAGTATATTATTGTGACAAACTCAGTATACTTCAGTGAAGGCTGGTTATATCATCCCGACGGTAAATTTCAGTAGAAATTTTGTCACTCTCTTTCCATCTAGGAAAGAATGGAATAAGGGATTCTTACTAAACAACTTCGACACTACAGTCTATACAGATGGCCCTAAAATGGATTATGGTGTTGGAGCTATATCTTTTATATGGTATATCTTTTCATAGGCTTAGAATTGAAAAATCTGTTCGTCTCCCTGTCGAGAATCGCGAGCAGCTGCCTGACTTAGACGTTAACAACCTAATAAAGTACTTAAACGGCACAGACTGAATATAGTCATGCCGTAAATAAGTGGTAAACAAATTGGTAATGAGAATGAGGCAACAAAATGATGCTGAAGCGCCAGTTGGATTCTGGATGAATAACCCTTTAACCAACCAACAGCTTGCGAATTTTTTTTGAAAAAGTGCCACTAATATAAAGTTAAAAAAAAGTTGCTTAATTTATTCAATCAATCTTTGCAAACATGAACAGTCTTATAATTTATGGGATAAATATATTGAAATATTTGGTATTGATTTTGAAATTTCGGGAATACATTAAACATGTCCCAAAATTTCGTTATCAAAATTTTAAGCTAATATTCACAACCCTACAGTTAACGTAATCGCTAAGCTAAAAATGGTCCCCGTCCGAGCAGAGTTTTTACAACTGAGCCTGAATTACGATAATAATTTTTTAAAATTTCCACAAGTTCCGTAAGCGTAAAACGATACATGTTGAAATGGACAACTTTAGTGAATGGAGTTGGATGTCATTGCTAACTTTGGCAGCTGCTGGTTCATACAAAATTTGAATAACCATCAATGTTATCTAGTCAACCTATACATATATAAGTACAATTATAAGCACAATAGATAATGAGCGGACGCTTAAACAAACTGATAGTCTCCTGTTAATGTTGCACAAATGAATGACACAGCTATTTGCAACACATTCATTTTGTTGCAACAAACTCATTTCAAAATCGTAACAAATTCTCACAACGCCAGTTGCACTACTCCCTACCTCAAGTCACCGCCGGGACAGTCTTCTGGTCGTACCAAGAACGGAAACATTTAAATACCACTTGCAACGCGTTTGCCGTAAGTAACATTGCCCAGTGTTAGCATCAGCGCCTTCGCCTTCAACATTTGCGGAAGCGTTAACGGCATGTTGCGGCCAAACACGCGAAAGCTGCATCGCGCCGCCATTACTTATCGCTTATACAGCGCCAAGACGCGCAACAATTCGCTAAGTTAGTCGATTTAGCAGATAAATAAATTGCTTACAAATGTTGCACTGAAATGCGCAAGCGGGGTGTGGCCATTGCACTTCCATGGCTCATTGTTTGTGTGACCGGAAATAGGAACTTCAAAACAAGTTGAACGGTTCCGTTGCCGCCATTGTTGTTGTGCCTATTTGCTATGTTATGCACATAGCATAGTTCGTCGATTTATGCGTATGTCAAGAAAATATGCGCGAGCACACGCCCCTGTGTGGAAGCCTAGTTTTGTCTCCCTTTATGAGCGCCGGTAGCGAAGGAGTTGGCGGAAATGCAAGGAATTACTGGGCGTCACATTAAATGTTTTAATCAAGATTTATCTGCAGCATTGTTGTTGGTTGTTTTGGAATGCCAGTGAGCGATTTAACGCTGCAATGAAACGACTTTATTCGATTGCAATTTTCTTTAGTTTGTTCTGCGTACAACTCCGTTTGATTTATTTTTATGCTGCGATATTAATTTGAAATTACGACTGGACTCATTGGTAAGCGAGACGTAAAACGGCATAGCGCAAGAAGGTGCGAGTACTTGAAGCAGGTATGAGGATTACGCAAGTAAAGGAACTAAGAAAAGTCAAAGCTTTTAATTTATTTCATTTTCTTTAAAATATAATTTCCTTTTTTGTTTTTTGATTTTGTTTGTCGAAGTCTGAAAAATAGCCATTCGTTTCGGCAAGCACCTTCTCGTTTGAATAAAATCTTTTTCCCGCCAGTTAGTTTTCAAATAGGGGAACAAATATTAGTCCGAGCGATCTGAGGGAGCCAAGTCTGCAGAACTAGGAGGGATGTGAAATAGATTAGAACCCTATTTCCATTAATTTTGCGGCTACAAATGCTGAGAAGTAAAATTCCACACGAAACTCCAAACACAAAAAAATATACCGATCTGAATGAATCTTGGTGTGATATGATCTCGAAGAGATGGTACTAACTAAACATAACCTCGATACGGGCCAGTAGTGCCATCTATCTGACTTTGAACAGATTTTTCAAATGACCTTCGTACACGCTTCAAAAGCTAGAAGAGAAAAAGTTTCTCGATTATTGAGCCTCTTAAAACTTGTCCTTTAACAAAGTTTAAGGGGATACATACATATCTAATATTTTTCTCAAGAATCTGATTAACAAGTTTGGAATTTTGGTTATTTTTTTTTATTTTGCGTAAAGTTTATGATTTTGAGTGATGAGTTTTATAATAATTTGTTATTTTGCATAAATGGTTTTTGTGGGGAAATCTATGTTATAAAGGTGAATCTCTGTACGTTGTCTGCGCATCACTACGAAACGACAACACCAAATGACGTAAAAATTTTTATACATACATTCATATTTTCACCCAATGAAGGATATAGGCATGTTTTTATGATGAAACTCCCTTCCCACAGTCCCCAGGCCGCTCCACCACTGTCATTCGTCACTAATAATCGAATATTTGCTTAAATTTAATCTTAAAAAATTTTGTTTTTCCCATTTCCCACTATTTATAGCACACTCTAGACTTCATAATCCGCATAAGCTGTTCAACTATGACCCAAATGCAAAGTTCAAAAACGGTTTGAGATAGAAAATTAATAAAAATAATTTTGCTTGATATTTTTCTGATTGGTTGTTTTGATTTTATTCAACGAGGCATAGCAACGGATGCCGGGTATTGTAATATTATGGTTATTAATAAAAAAATATTTTCTGTGAAATTATTGTTGTAATTCTTTTATATACATATCCTAAATCTCTCGTAACTACTCCTACGCGAGCGGGGCCGCGGATTAAAACGAGTTTACTATATTTCAAACAATTAAATTGAAAGAACTGGTCAATAAGTCCCTTTGAAATAGGGCACGCCCTGGTATACCATTTTTGTTGTAAGTAAAGAGTATACCTCAGTAATAAGCTTTTATAAAAAAAATTAAATACAAGAAGTGTTAAAATCTGATAATCCAACGCGCCACTATTATTTTGGTTATACCTGCGCATATTCTAAGAACAATTCCCAGGCATCGTAGTAGTCCATTTAGAGCTCTCATGCATTATACGCACTTATTAACACGACGCTTACTCTTGGAACGCGAATCTGAAAAATCCATTACTTCAACTGAAATTCGAAGTTCACGCAAAGCCATCTAAAGCATAAATATGTGTCCACAAACTCAAATATTCATATACCGAAAAATAACTGCACACATAGATACTCAACATTTTTAGCATTGATGACAACCAAAGTAAGCTAATTTCGTCTCTAAGCACTTTAGAGTCAAGACTTTGGTAATTTTTCCTTCTATTTTTGTTGCTTTTAGCCAACTATTTACCCATCCACCCGAACAATCATCGCCTGGTGTAAAGCAGAGCAGAGTTTTATGCATTAAAATCACGTAACCCTTATGAGCAGATAAAAATGAGTGTAATTTTATGGAGCTTACAATTCGCCTAATTCGTGCGAGACATTCCTGCCCAAACCATATATTTATGTGAATTGTGTGGGCGGATCGGAAAGATACGGAGGGATGGCATTTTTGTAGATACTGCGGTTGAATAGTTAAGATAAAATTCATTTTTCTAGTTGCCTGTAGGAGATATTAAAGTGTGCTGCAGCTAGAGAGAGGGAACCTTTAAAATACTAAAAAGTATGCATATATTGCGTGCAAATGTGTGTACAGTTGTGCGCAAAAGTTTAAAGGAACTGTAGTTTATACGAGTGTTGCCTTTTATATGTCGGAATTAGAGAACAAAAACAAATTTTAATCATCGAAAACCACTTTATTGTTTTTCAAAATATTCTCCATGAAGATCTATACACTTTTGCATGCGTTTGAACCAATTGTCGAAGCACTTTTGCCACTCTGAATGAGGTACCTCCAAAACATGAATTCTGAATGCCGCAACCGCTTCTTCAGGTGTCGAAAAACGTTGACCTCTCAGTTTGTTTTTTACGTACGGGAATAAAAAGAAGTCATTCGGTGCCAAGGCAGGACTATACGGCGGATGACCCATTAATTCGATGTTTTGGGTGCTCAAAAATGCAGTTGTTTGAGCCGATGTGTGAGAGCTCGCATTGTCCTGGTGAAGAGTGATCCGTCTTTGGCGATTGGTTTTCCTAATTTCTTGGAAGACAACTGGCAAACAAATGGTTGTGTACCACTCAGAATTTACTGTTCTGCGTTGTTCTAGTGGTACGGTTGCGACATGTCCAGTTTTTCCGAAAAAACAGGCGACCATTTGCTTGGAAGTGCTTCGTGCGCGAACAACTTTTGTTGGATTTGGCTCATCTTGAAACACCCATACAGTCGACTGCTGTTTACTTTCGGAATCATACGCATAAATCCATGATTCATCACCTGTCACGATGTCATAGACATGTTTCAAAGCCCCGCGATCGTATTTTTTGAGCATTTCCTTCGACCAATCGACACGAGCCTTTTTTTGAGCGATTGACAAAATGTGTGGGATACAACGCGAACAAATTTTTTTGACAGTCAAATGTTTATGCAGTATTGAATGTATGCTGGTCCCACTAATGCCTAAGATTGTCTCAATCTCACGAAAGGTCACATGATGATCTTGCAATATCAGTTCGCGCACAGCATCAATGGTTTTCGGAACAACAACTGATTTTGGACGACTTTCACGAAATTCGTCTTGGAGTGAACTACGACCACGATTGAATTCACCATACCATCGATAAACACTGGTCCTTGATGGAGCTTCATCGCAAAAAATTAATTAAGTTCATCCATGCAATGTTGCTGAGTTAATCCACGTCGAAAGTTGTAAAAAATAATCACACGAAAATGTTCACGATTTAATTCCATTTTTGGGCCGAGATGAATATTTTCAGTTACTGTAAGCAACACAAATAGCGCTGGTATTTCAAAACGTTCTGACTACGTAAAAGCCAGAAAATGTCAAACTTTGCGATACAGCTGTCAGTTGCCAGATTGCAACACCAGGGTTGCCAAATCCCGACATATAAAAGGCACCCCAATTTTTACCAACCCAAAATGACGTCACAACACAAGTGGCACTAAGATATTTGGGTGTAATGATCGATGCTCGACTAAGCTTCAAGGGGCTCATTAAAAAAGCATGCGGAAAGGCAGCCATGGTGACGGTGGCACTGTCAAGAATTATGGCCAACATCGGTGGTCCCACTCAGAGCAGAAGAGCGCTTCTGTCTAAAGTTACCCAGTCTACACTCATGTATGCAGCCCTCATATGGGGTAAAGCACTGATACAAAAAACATACGCGAAGAAGGCGGAAATAGCTTTAGACTCGAGTCTACAATAAAGTCAAAAGCTTAAACAGGCGACTAACGGAGGAAGAGCGTAAGGAAGAAGCATAAATGAGTGGCCAAAACGCTGGAACCTGGCGACAAAAGGGAAGCTTAAACTCCATAAACTCATCAGAAGCGTGCAGGCATAGGTTGAGAGTTGACATGGTGACACGAATTACTATCCGACACAGTTCCTGACGGGACATGAATGCTACAGAGAGTATCTTCTAAGACTCGGCCACGAGGACGCAGCAGACTGCTCGTTCTGCGGCAACGGTAGTGAGAACGCGGGACATATCTTCTTCTGCTGCCCGAGATACGCAACTGAAAGAATGTCGATTGAAGAATTGATAAAAGAAACAATAACTCCAGGCATCATTGTAAATCACATGCTGCAGTCGAAGTTGGTGTGGGCCAGAATGAGAGAAAGGTCCGCAAATGCGTTACAGGAACTGCGGAAAAAAGAAGGGGAACGCAGTAAACAAAGAAGATAAACAAGTAATGAAGGATTGACAGAAACAGAAACATATATGAAGAGCCATACTAGGGCAAATTAAAACTGCAGAGGTCGGCGTTAGGGTTTAGTTCGTAGATGTACTGTTTCGCAAGCCCAACTTAGTAGTAATACTGACTGTACGTGGTCCCGAATGAGGGGCACCTATACCGATCAGTATGAATCGTGTGGCATACGGTCTATATTGACGGTATCAATGTAGAATTCCCCCTTCAACAACAAGGGTTAATAATATCGCAGTGTCCACCATGAACATATTTACGTTTTTAATGCGGCAAACAGTCGATTTGTGACGAAATTTTTCAACAAAATTTTACCCTTCAGCAGCAATTTTCTCAACAGAATGCTCAGTTCTTGCCTGTTCTGTGTGTCAGTTCTTTTTCTTTCCTCGACGGAACTAGTTTCTTGGAATTTTTTCACAACCTCTGAATTGGTGACCCTTTCAGATGATTATTTCCATTTAGGTACCATCTAGGAATTATTCACTATAAACATCTAGACGTCACTTTTGTAAGACTTTTTATAATGGGGTTATACGGCATCTCTCTGATAATATGGCCAAGGTAATGATTCTTGAGCTTAACTTATAAAAGGTGGATTGTTTACAAAGCTCTGCGATATGGTGCACCTCAGTTGCATTCTCTTAGAATATATAGGACAGGTTTATACTTGTACAACAACAATACCGTTCAAGTCTACGTCTTAAAAATCAGCCCATGGAAAGTTAATACTTAATATTGGCTTTTTGCTGGGTCAATTGCAGTAAACACTACCGAAAAGATGGTCACCATTTCCAGTGACGCCCATTTTAGCTCTGTTTTCCACATTTTCATAATGTTTTACTTAATATAATTTCTGGAGATATGACCTCAAAATCCCAATTTTTGGAGATATGTGGCACATTGTGGTATTGTCGCTATTAGAGCGAACTCAATCCGTATGATTTCAATCAAGTTTCAGTGCATCCACAAAGATGAATTTTTTTTTTCGGTTTAAGGCTGGCAGTTTCATTGGATCTTATTTCTATCGACCACATCGATGTATTTGAGTTGTGATACATGCCATACAAGCGATTCAATGCTCGAAGGAAAAAGTTTTCGAGTGTTCATTAATTGGCGGCCTCGCGCATGCAATCATCGGTTCTTCTCGATTATTTTCTCTAGAGCTATGTACAAGGTGTACTGATTTTGGGAGGCCAGTATGTTCATTGTAGTTTATGTCCTCACAACCATCTCTGAAACGTGTAAACCACTCATGAACTCTGGCTTAAGATATATAATCATCGTCATCAACTTTTCCTCAATTCAAAGGTTTCGTTAAACGTTTAAACAATTTTAAAACAAAATTTGATATTAGCTCTTTGTTCGAAACTAAGTTTTGTTCGAAACAGCGCTGACACAAGTTTTTTATATCTAAGAGAAACTACTTTGAAGTAGGCAGGAAAGATATTGAAAAAGAAGTAAATCACTTTTCTGAACGGAAACGCTTATGTACTTTTGTTTTTTTTTTGTTAAGAAAACTTGCAAGTATAGTACTCAGACAACATGAAGTCCATTGTACTGCACTCGGATACCCTTTTTAATTTTCTTTAAATTTCTTTAACTCTATGCGACCTCCGAAGATATCTGAGTAGATCTTCTGGTGCCAAGGAGTCAAGGTAGTCGCTTCTTAACATCAGTACCAAAGAACTCAAACCTGATTCGAGCAACGGCCGGGCAGATGCACAGAAAGTGGTCCGCCGACATGCTGAACAGAGTGCACTCTGCCTGAGATGCCAGCCTTTTCCATGCGCTTCCATACATAGAAAGTGGCCCGTCATCAGTCCACTCAACTGCCTACTGCTTAATAACGGGCAATTGGACATGAGAGATAACATTAGTATTGTCTATCTGCAGCCTCTTTCAGCATGCCAAGCTCGCTTGTGGGTTGAAGTAAACCGTTTGCTAACCGTGGCTTTGATGGCTGCAGAAGGAAATGACAGAGCTCATGTACTTACTTCTTAGCGAAGAATTTGTTTTCGTAGTACCTCATCGGCCGCATTGAAATAAGTTGTTATGCAAATCCCAACCAATATATTTTTCTTTATGTTTCTGTAATTCTCATGCGCATAGATAAGTACGTTAATTAGGCAGTGTTAGCCACAACAATAACTTTATTTATAAAAAATATTTTACCACCTACAAAAATTTGCACCCCTGTGTAACGTTTCGACCGCACTTCAGTTTCATTTGACGAGTGCACTTGGCTTCGATTTCATTTAATAATTTTCCCTACAATTAGCAATTTTTTTCCACTGTAGACTCAGTGTAGCGAGTTGTCAAGTACTTGGTTGAGTAGTGAATGGTGAGTGGTGGTTGACGAGTGGCATGTAATTGCCCTCAAGTGGGTCAGTAGTGGTGAGATCGTAAGCAATGTTGCAATGTTGAAACCGAGCATTTTACACTTACATATTTAAAAACATATTGACTTCAAGTGTACACATACATATGTGTGTAAGTATTTGTGTATATACCCATGAAGGTGTTTAATTACTATATTTGAAGCGCATAGCGCATATTTGACCGAGGGTGGAAAACATCAAATTGATATTACGTAATTAGCTTACAAATTGATTTTAAGTGAATTTTTCAATACACCAAATGGTTAAAATAAATTGAATCGACTTATTTTCCCGTTCAGGCTAATTACAGATGCATTGGGCTTTTTTTGATGGGATATCAAATTTAATATAAAATAATTTTTTCATTAGCATAAACGAGTTCAGAGAAAAATTTTTTATAAAATTCTAATATATATTATGTGCAGCTTATTTTTTTTTATTGAAATAAATACTAGATGAATAGAAAAGCGACTCATTTTTAACTTTGAAAAAGTGAACATACTTTTAGTACTTAAAATAATGAAAATAATTAAATAGAATCATCAATTTTGCTTGTTAAAGGTAAATTGCTTACTTTTGACCCAACCACTGCTGGTTGAGTCACTCACAAATTTGTGAATGAAATATCGTTAAAATTTAATACCTTACGAAATCGAAGTGAAATTTAAATACCAGTGACTGAAGTAATTATAAATATTAATATATACATTCTGCTCAAATATGAAGGAAACGGTATCAATAAAACGGTCCGCGGATGACATATGGCAAAACTAAACTTTTTGTTTTTTGGTAGGACTGTTATAAGCTTACATGGCAAATTTCAGCGTGATATGTCACATAGTTTGTTTTCTGTGCTACTGTAAACAAGTCAAGCTCGAGTGTGCTCTTCGAATTCTCTTTTATGACTTCAATTGTCTCAAAATGTTTTCCACGGAGCGGCAACTTGAGCTTGGGAACAGAAAAAAGTCACATGGAGCCATATCAGGCAAATACGGTGCTTGCGGAACGATATTAACATTATTTTTGTTCAAATAATCGCGAACAAGACGTGATGTGTGAGCTGGTGCATTATTGTGATGCAAGAACCATGACTTGTTGTCCCACAATTCCTTCCTTTTAAGACGAATGTTCTCGCGCAAACGCTTTAAAACGTCTAAGTAATATTCAGCGTTAACCGATTTTGTGATTTGTGCGATTTTCAAGCACAATTTCCTTTACTTTTCCGATGTTTTCGTCGTTTACTGATGTTGCTGGACGACGTTCATGAGGCAAGTTTTCAACCGATGTACGGCCCTCTTTGAACGATTTGTACCACTGGAAAACACGTGTACGCGATAGAGCAGAGTCCCCATAGGTTGTCTGCAACATATTTAAGGCGTCTGAAGCCGAAATTTTGTTGGAATAACAAAATTTCAAACAAATTCTTTGTTCAACTTGAATTTCCATCGTTAAATTCGAAGAACACACTCGAGCTTGACTTGTTTACAGTAGCACAGAAAACAAACTATGTGACATATCACGCTGAAATTTGCCATGTAAGCTTATAACAGTCCTACCATCCAACAAAAAATTTATTTTTGCCATATGTCATCCGCGGACCGTTTTATTGATAACGTCTCGTATATATTTGAGTAGAAGTTATATCTAAATAAATTCACAACATTTGCAGAGAATACAAATAGACAAAATTTAAAAAAACCGGAGAAGGGTCGGGCGGTGTAGGTAACCGCCGGACAGAAACCGTGGCAACAACGCGCACTACGCCGAGCGTTTATCACCCGCACAAACGCAGCGTTTAAGGACCGCAGCAACGGCAATACAAATAAATCCGGCGCCGGAATGGATAGCACTTCATAGTACGCACAAGCACTAGCCAGGAAACGGAAATAGGCGCCAAAACGTAGGCACCAAGGAAATATAACGCCAAAAAGTAGGCACCAAAAATATATTTCCTACAAGTTTTCAACAACTAACAAGCGCCAAAAAGTAGGCAGTGTTATTTCTCACTAGAAATTAGCAACCACAGGGAAAAACTCAGGAAAAATATCCCAAAGGGTATCTAAGATATATACAAGTTACAGCCCTCTCTCTCCTTTTTCTCTACGTTATATCTTTTTCCTCTCTCGTGGAACAAAAATGGCCAAAACGTTGCATGGCCTTAAAATTATGCTCTCCATTCTCGTTCGCCCATCGACGGCGAAGAAGTTTCACTTCAAAAAGCGATGCCCACCGTTTTCTTGGTTTATAACGGTATTGTGCACCAAAAAACCACTACGGAGAGCGTGTTTTATCAGCCAAAGGAAAGTAATCAAATATCAAAATATATCTGATGGCTATACCGAAAATAGCTGAAATCCAAGAGCTGGATCAAACGCTGGCATAAGTGCGTTGCGGTTGAAGGGC
This sequence comes from Anastrepha obliqua, assembly GCF_027943255.1. Lineage (NCBI taxonomy): Eukaryota > Metazoa > Arthropoda > Insecta > Diptera > Tephritidae > Anastrepha > Anastrepha obliqua. The sequence continues at coordinate 96,653,730 of NC_072896.1, read as the reverse complement.
GGTACTTTGAAGGCAATAATATTACTTTTGAGGAATAAATCTTATATTTTTAGTTTTCTGAATATATTCCGGGGACTTTTTGATCAAGGTGTATAAGTATAAGTATATTAAATTGACGCTTACACTCTTTATTGGGTGTTTGGCCGAGCTTCTCCTTCTATTTATGGTTTGCGTTTTCATGTTGTTCCTCAAATGGAGGGACCTGCCATTTTAAGTCGACTCCGAACGGAAAATGGTTTTTTGAGAGGGGTTTTTGTATGGCAGAAATATACTCGAGAGCTTGCCATTACCTGCCGGTGAGCAAAAGCTGTTAGGAAAAAACAAAACGTTTTTTATAATTTGGTGCTTCGTGCAATATTTAAGATAATTTACCATTTAAGGGGGGCCCCTAATCAGTGGCTTCAAAAAAATTTGATTTTTCTCAATCTGTCTTCGAGGCGAAAAAAGCGACACACAGGAATAATCGTTTGCATTTATTTCAGGGCATGATTGAAGAGTAATAAACAATTTTTTAACATAGATAAAAAAACAAATTGGCGGACCTTTGGGGGATCACGCACAGCTTCTCGTTGCGCGCTAGTAAAACGGCGTGTAAGATTGCGGTCTTAGTTTTCACCTAAAACACAAAAGAAAAATATTGTCTTATTCAGAAGGCTTTCCCACATATAATAGACTACTCTTTTATAAAAATATGAAAAAAATGAACACACAACTGCAATAATTATTGAAAAATAGTGCCTTTTCGCTATTTTTTTCAAAAAAGGTGTTGAATAACATTGAAAAATGAAAATTTTTTTTGTATTTTGTTAGTTAATTAATCCCGCATTTTAATTATCTTTCTCTAGATTACCGGTTTCAAACGATAACATTCGTCGTTTTTTTTAACCTTACATGCCATTTTCAAAAACATGGTTTTGAGAAAACGTGTTTCAAAGTTTTCAGAAGGTAGACAGTGTACACACACGAGGGACGGTACACAGGCCTGAGCCTCCGAAACCACTTTGAATTCCGCTATAAAATTTTGAGCGCATATTCTCCCATAATATATATCGATTGCTGTAAAACAAATCGATTTTTTGAAGCCGACTGATAAGAAGCCCCCCTTAATAATTTTAACCACAACTAGTAATTATTTAATTTGATTTAAACTAGTTAATATTTTTAATTTTTTTTCGTTTCTTGCGTGAATAATTGTTTCGTTTTATTTTCATACTTTTAATCAAGGGCAGTGATTATTAATTGGTGTTTAGTTTCTCACTCAATACTCAGCTTCACATTTCTATTTTTTTGTTCCATCATAATAATTAACTTATTGTATTTTTATTTTTTTTCGCTGACTTTTCTTTTTTCTTTCATTTAATTTAGATTATATTGACTACTGAATTGAAGTTTTATGGAAAAATACGTTTTAGCATTGGGCACATGGCTTTAGAGTAAAGAATTTAAGTAAAAAAATTAAATAAAAAAATGGACTTATGATAAAAAAAATTAATCAAATTGAAATTTTCTTCAAAAAAATTTTAAATTTTTTTTAAATTTTTCTAAAAAAATTTAATTTTTTTCAAAAAAATTTTACTTTTTGTTCAGAAAAATTTGAAGCATGCAGCATTGAGCATAAGTGCATAAATCATAAGCTTGAAGTGATTAAAAACCACTTTGATTTGAATTTAATACTTTTTTTTTTTTTTTTTGCGCATTCGCTATATAGAAGAAAATCAACGTACCTATATATACAGCTACAGTATAATTCCTCTTAACCGGCTTCGCATTAACCGGTCGACGGATTAACCGGCCTGTTTACAACAGCCGAGGGCAATGCAATATTTTCCAAGAAATTCACCGGCGAGGCGATGCGGCTGGGATTCCCCCGATATTACGGGGAGATCCCAGCGAAGTAAACTATAAACGATGTTAGATAGGATTTTGTCGTTTCTCTTTTTGATCAATTTGGTTTGTTTTTGCTGTGGGTACGGACATAACATAGTTCTTTCCTTAATAATGAGTGCAAAGCGCAAACGAATTGTGGTTTCGATGGATACACGTTTAAAAGTGTTAAGGCGGATTGATAATGGTGAATCCGTAGCGAAAATATGTGCAGAATTTAATGTTAGAAAAAGCACTGTAAATGACTGGCGAAGAGATAGGCGTTCCATTGAGGAGTTTTGCTCGAAAATGGAATTTGATAGAAATCTGGGTAGCCGTTGTACGAGAAAAAAACTGATTTGCGAGGTCATCGATGAAGCTTTGTGGATCTGGTTTCTTCAGGAACGTCGAAGAGGTACACTGATTGGCGGCCCAATTTTGAAAGAAAAAGCTTTGGCTATCCACCAGAAGATTAATATTGGAGGTGACTTTGTGGCAAGTGATGGTTGGCTTAATCGATGGAAGAAGCGACACGGAATTCATTTCACACATGTAAGTGGAGAAAAAATGTCTGCTGATACTTCTAGTGCGACAGAATGAAAGACTAAGTTGGGTGAAATGGTTAAAACAGAGGAATTATCTCCAGAACAAGTCTCTAATATGGACGAGACCGGGCTACAAACAACTTTTCTAGGCAGTCATGAACAGTCTGCCTCTGGCTTCAAAAAGAACAAAAAACGTATTACAGTGGCCGTTTGTTCGAATGCAGCAGGGACTCATAAAATTCCTCTTTTCGTTATTGGCAAGTCTGCTAAACCACGGGCATTCCAAAATTTGAATCCATCTTCCCTTCCGGTTTATTATAAGTCACAAAAATCAGCGTGGATGAATTCAGACTTGTTTAAAGAGTGCTTTAATTTGGAGTTTGTCCTAAAAGTTAAAAAACATTTAAAAAGTGTAAACTTGCCTGTTAAAGCAATTTCTGTGTTAGATAATGCTCCAACCCATCCTCATGACTGCGCTGTAGATGACATAAAATTAGTTTATCTTCCTCCTAATGTGACAAGCTTAGTGCAACCAATGGACCAAGGAGTAATCGAAAGCTTAAAAAGACGATACAGGCGTAAACTTGTTTCTGAAATTCTGCAACATTCGGAGAGTGAAGACAAAGGTCTTTTAGAAGTCATCAAAAAGATCAATATCAAGAACGTTATCTATATGTTAGCTACAGCATTTCAAGAAATGCCCTCTTCAACGTTTGTTAAGTCTTCGAGAAAACTTTGGCCAGATGTTGAGAATCTAATTGTGATCTCGAATATTGCAGGGACTGAAGAAGAAGAAAACAAATCTACTTTACAAGACCTTCAAAAGTTATCGGGTAACGAATCATTACAGGCAGAAGATGTGGAAAATTGGATGATAAACTGTGACGAACACCTTGAAAATTAATTTTTGAATGATGACGAAATCATAGATTTAGCAAACAAAGAACAAGAGGAAGATGATGAGAATAGTGACGTTGAAGAGGAGAAAGCAGCAACATGAGTCAACAGCATTAGACGTTTGGCTGATTAGAAAATGGAGGGATGTCGCATTCAGAAATTCACTGAAGATTAAAAAACAGAAGAAAATCACAGACTTTTTCAAAAAATAATTATTACACTTATATTTTATTGATGTAACACATTAACATATGTAAATATGAAATACATAAATATGTAAAAAATGCTTCTCCATTTTTTTATATGTATGTATAAAATATATAATACAAGTACACTTCGGATTAACCGGCCAAAACGGCAACCGGCCAGGTATGCAGTCCCGAGGTGATCGGTTAAGAGGAATTGTACTGTACTTTAAACTGGCGCATCCACAATTTTTATAAAAATTCTAACGAAAACTTTTGAAATTTTTATGGGTATTTGTTGAATTTCTTGAAGTTGATTGTAACATTAAAAAGAAAACTTGGATACACAAATTTCTGGCCCACTAATTTTTAGTATAATAAAACTCTAGCTATTTAAAAGTCGTGCTTGGCGACTTCAACGCCAGGGTGGGCAAGGAGGGAATTTTTGGTCCCACAGTCGGAAAATTCAGCCTGCACAACGAAACATCCGGTAACGGACAGAGGCTGATCGACTTCGCCGGGGCCCGAAACATGGTAGTCTGCAGCACCAGATTCCAGCATAAAAAGATACACCAAGCTACCTGGCTGTCTCCTGATCGAAAAACGCGAAACCAGATCGATCATGTTGTGATAGATGGAAGACACGCTTCTAGTGTATTAGATGTTCGTACGATCCGAGGAGCCAACATCGACTCGGACCATTACCTTGTTGCAGCCAAGCTGCGCACCCGCCTCTGTGCAGCAAAAAACGTACATCTACCTACGCAAAGAATGTTCGACATCGAAAAGCTGCAATCACAACAGACAGCCAGAAGATTCGCCACTCGACTCTCACTCCTGCTCTCGGAGAGCACTGCCCAACACACCGGCATGCGCGAGCAATGGAGCAACATTTCTCGTTCCCTACGTACCGCCGCCGAAGAAGAAATCGGATTCCGGCGAGCCCGAAAAAACAATTGGTACGACGAGGAATGTCATGCTGCCGCAGAAAGAAAAGATGCCGCTTATAGAGCCACGCTGCGATCGGGCGCAACGCGAGCCATGTGGGATCGCTACAGAGAGCTGAAAAAGGAAGAGAGACGTATTATCCGAAAGAAGAAACGAGAGGCCGAAATACGTGAGTGCGAAGAGCTTGAGATGCTGGCCAACAGGAACAACGCCCGAAAATTCTACCAGCAAGTTCGGCGGCTTACAGAAGGTTTCAAGACCGGGGCGTTTTCCTGTAAGAACAAAGACGGCGAACTGGTGACTGACGTACAGAGCAATCTTAGATTATGGAGGGAACACTTCTCGAACCTATTAAACAGTGACAACTGCGCATGTCACCGAGAAAGTGAAGATCCCGATACCCCAATCGTTGACGACGGAATTGTCGTTCCGCTACCCGACCATGACGAGGTGAGAATAGCAATATTACGGCTAAAGAACAACAAAGCCGCGGGCGCCGACGGACTGCCGGCTGAGCTATTCAAACATGGCGGCGAGGAGCTGGTAAGGTGCATGCATCAGCTCCTATGCATAATATGGTCGGATGAAAGCATGCCTGCCGATTGGAATTTAAGTGTGCTCTGCCCAATCCATAAGAAGGGTGATCCTGCAATTTGTGCCAATTACCGCGGGATTAGTCTTCTAAATATCGCCTATAAGGTTCTAGCGAGCGTATTGTGTGAAAGGCTGAAGCCCACCGTCAACCAACTGATTGGACCTTATCAGTGTGGCTTCAGACCTGGAAAGTCTACCATCGACCAAATATTCTCAATACGCCAAATCTTGGAAAAGACCCATGAAAGGAGAATCGACACACACCATCTTTTCGTCGACTTCAAAGCTGCATTCGACAGTACGGAAAGGAGTTACCTGTATGCCGCGATGTCTGAATTTGGTATCCCCGCAAAACTAATACGGCTATGCAAGATGACGTTGCTCAACACCAGCAGCGCCGTCAGAATTGGGAAGGACCTCTCCGAGCCGTTTGATACCAAACGAGGTTTCAGACAGGGTGACTCGCTGTCGTGTGACTTCTTTAACCTGATGTTGGAGAGCATTGTACGAGCCGCAGAACTTAATCGCTCAGGCACAATTTTTTATAAGAGCGTACAATTATTGGCGTATGCCGATGATATTGACATCATTGGCATTAACAACCGCGCTGTTAGTTCTGCCTTCTCCAAACTGGATAAAGAGGCAAAGCGAATGGGTTTGGTGGTGAACGAGGACAAAACGAAGTACCTCCTGTCTTCAAACAAACAGTCGGCGCACTCGCGTATCGGCACCCACGTCACTGTAGACAGTTATAATTTCGAGGTTGTAAAAGACTTCGTTTATTTAGGAACCAGCATTAACACCGATAACAATGTCAGCCTTGAAATCCAACGTAGAATCTCTCTTGCCAACAAGTGCTACTTTGGACTAAGTAGGCAATTGAGCAGTAAAGTCCTCTCTCGACGAACAAAACTAACACTCTACAAGGCTCTCATCATGCCCGTCCTAACGTATGGCGCAGAAGCTTGGACGATGACAACATCCGATGAAGCGACGCTTGGAGTGTTCGAGAGAAAGATTCTGCGTAAGATTTTTGGACCTTTGCACGTTGGCAATGGCGAATATCGCAGACGATGGAACGATGAGCTGTATGAGCTTTACGGCGACATAGACATAGCGCAGCGAATAAAGATCCAGCGGCTACGTTGGCTGGGTCATGTCGTCCGAATGGATACAAACGCTCCGGCTTTGAAAGTATTCGATGCGGTACCAGCTGGTGGTAGCAGAGGAAGAGGGCGGCCTCCTCTGCGTTGGAAAGATCAGGTGGAGAAGGACTTGGCTTCACTTGGTGTGTCCAACTGGCGCCGGTTAGCACGAGAAAGAAACGACTGGCGCGCTTTGTTAAACTCGGCCAAAATCGCGTAAGCGGTTATAGCGCCAATTAAGAAGAAGAGCTATTTAAAGGGCAAACATAAACAAAGGTATCCATTGCGTATACTTTACTTTATAGGAAGAAAGTTTAACTAAGTTTTTTCACGGCTTAGTAAAACAGCAAGAAGAGCGAAAATCGTTATAACACCAAATTTATATAAGTTGATTTTTATTTTATTTTCTTCCTTATGAAGCTCACTATATTAAAAAAAAATCATACCAATTCTCTTTGTTGAACATCAGTTTTTAGTACGGTATCTGCTGCTCTCTGACAAATCATTTAAAGGTACTGCTAATTTTTAATTTCTTTTTTCACTTTTGGCATTTTTTGGTTTTTTAACAATTGGTCAATAGTTTTCAATGGAATGCAATTGTGGCCAACTTGGTGGAATGTGATCCTTTTGGACAATATTTTTCATGTGATTTTCATATCATTTCATAGCAAGGCGGCTATAATGCCACGGTGCTAAATCGGGACAGAACAGAACTGAGCCTTTATATTGCATTATCAATGGCAGCAAGTGGCTTTGCAAGCATTCCGTAGTATGAATTTCTTGATTTATAGTGCCCGTGGTAATGCATATTTTGCTTTTCATACCACACTGGCAGATTGCTTAACAAGCCCAAATTTTTTTGGGCAACTTTTCCAATGTTTTTATCTTAAAGACACCTGGGACTTCTCTTCTCGTCCTTGCAGTATAATATTAGTACCCTGAAACTACTCCAAGTTGAATCTGCTTGACGTATGTTTCATTGTCCTTAACCACACAACCATACTTATGAATGTCTTGACTGTACAATTCTCTTGCACATGTTTTAGCACTCTTACTTTGTTTATGATTTGGATTGGGTGTTAACACTCTTTTATATGATCATAAACCTTCACTTTTGCGTACTTTTTGGATGTTTGCAGCATCTCGAAGTGAAAGGCAAAGCTTTTTCGGAAATACTGACAGCACTTCTTTGGCTTGCAACTGCGCATAAATCCTTTGTTTTCTTCCATTTCAAACGACAAAGTTTCATCAAAGTGCTTCCGCACATAAGTTACCGTTCTTTTGGGCAATTTAAAGTTTTTGCTAAGCCACTGTGCGACAGATGACCGTTTTCTTGCTTTTGCGCACAAATTTCTCCGCAAACTCTCACCTGACCGAACACTTTACATTTTAAAAAATCCGTAGAAGATACAAAAAGTGATCACGCCAAATTAATATTGGCAACAGACACTATGAACGTGTATACTTATTTTTTATTTGCAGTTAATTTTACGCAAGTAATGAGTATTAATGCAAAGCGAATGGGTCTGTTGGTGAACGAGGACAAAACGAAATACCTCCTGTCATCGAACAAACAGTCGGCGCACTCGCGTATCGGCACCCACGTCACTGTTGACAGTTATGATTTCGAGGTTGTAAAGGACTTCGTATACTTAGGAACCAGCATTACCACCGATAACAATGCCAGCCTTGAAATCCAACGTAGAATTTCTCTTGCCAACAAGTGATACTTTGGACTAAGCACACAACTAAGCAGTTAAGTCCTGTCTCGACGAACAAAACTAACACTCTACAAGACTCTCATCATACCCGTCCTAACGCGTGGCGCAGAAGCTCTGACGATGACAACATCCGATGAAGCGACGCTTGGAGTGTTTGAGAGAAAGATTCTGCGCAAGATTTTTGGACCCTTACATATATCGCAGCCGATTAGCAATGAGCTGTATGAGCTTGACGACGACATAGACATAGCGCAGCGAATAAAGATCCAGCGGCTACGTTGGCCGTCCGGATGGATACAAACGCTCCGGCTTTGAAATTATTCGATGCGGTACCAGAGGAAGAGGAAAGCCTCCTCTGCGTTGGAAAGATCAGGTGGAGAAGGACTTGGCTTCACTTGGTGTGTCCAATTGGCGCCGGTTAGCACGAGAAACAAACGACTGGCGCACTTTGTTAAACTCGGCCAAAATCGCGTAAGCGGTTATCGCGCCCATTAAGAAGAAAAAGAATGAGTATTAATATAATATTATTGATTGGCTGTTTGTGCACTGCGACCTGAGTAGATCTATTGTGCAGCCATGTTGTCTACTCAAACAGTTTTAGGCTGTTAATAAATCTTAAAACTGCTATAGGCTTAGAAATTAAGGGTTTGGATCCATAGCCCCATTTCCCAGGCAATTTAGTCTGCGTCGTGTCACTGCTGGGCAGTCGCATAGAACGTTTTCTGCTGTTTCTTGAGCCCCTTTGCATAGTCTACAGAAATCTTTTTAAGATTGCTTCTGCCTTTATCCGTTCTGGATCTATGAGTCTTTTTTGGGCACCATACCAGAGAGGCATAGGTGATCATTGGCACTATTATTGTCGTATAAGACCATGTCATCATCTTTGCCCGTAGACCCCATATTTTACCGTAAAGCTTTTGGCATACGTATATTGCTCTCAAGGCTTTGTTTGTGATGTACGATAAGCGATTTTCCCAGGTCAAGCTTTTATCAAGGATTAATCCTAGATATCTCAAGTCCCCAGATAGGGTGAGGTTGGCGTCCCCTAGTTTAAAGGTCACTAGACTTAATTTCCTTCTTCGGGTTAAGGGTACCACACAAGTATTGTTCAAATTTAATGAAAGTCCTTTCTCCCGACACAAGTTTTGCGAAATATCGACAGCTAGTTGCATGCGATCAGTTGCAGTAGAGTCAAATTTGTCTCTAACCAGAAAGTAAATCGTCAGCAAAGCCCTGAACTTCGTATTCGAGATCGTCGAGAGTCTGTAGGAGCTCATCAATGATCAATAGGCAAAGGAGCAGTGATATAACGCATCCTTGGGGGCATCGTTTAATTGACTTGCCACATAACCTTTTTGTCCCAGTTTCAAAGATTGTCGTTCTATTCCTCAGCATATTGAGAACCCACGTTATGATTAGTCTATCTTTTTCCTTCCTAACCATACCTTACTCAATACAGCTGAAAGAAGCATTGTCGAATGCTCTCGTAATATCAACCGATGTACAGAGGGCTAAGGAGATTGGCAGCCAACGCCTTTTCAATCTTTCTGTCGACTTGCCTGACTGCTAAGCGTATTGTTCAACATGGAGAGGCGAGTCCCTAAGATAAGCATCTCTAATATAGATACTGATCAATTATTTTTTCCATACCTTTGAGCAGGAAAGAAGTTAGGTTTATGGGTCGAAAGACTTTTGGCGTATGATCCGCCTTTTTGCCTGCGTTCTGAATGAAAGCTACCCTGACATGCTGTAGTAGACACGGCTGTATGTTATCAACACCTGGTGATTTAAATGGACTGAAGTTGCAGATCGCCAATTTAGTTTTGTACACTGTAAAAACTTTACGGCCAAGGGGGAGTTTCAGGCGTGTAGACATTAAGAACCGGATGTCCCCAGTGTCTTCACTGTCCACACCCTCACTGACACAGTCCGGAAAATGAGTGACCAGCAAAAGCTGTCTTGTTTCCTCCATACTCTCCGTAAAACTTCCGTTAGCTTTCTTGAGAGTAGAAAGGCTATTTGAATGATTTTTGCTGAGTGCCTCTTGAAGTCTAGTAGCCGCTGAAGGGATTCAATTTCCTCGGAGTGCTTCCTCCATGAGTCTCTCTTTGATTTTCGCAGCGCCCTATTGATTGATGAGTTAACCCAATCGACTAGTTCTTCTCGTCTTCTTTATATATAAATTAAACATATATTTTTTCTAAATAGTTCATTAGGAAATTTCAGAGATATTCAAGGATGCATTTGGCAAAGGACATTATTTTGCTATATTTGTGATGGCGAAAATTTTTTTCTTAACAGCTGAATATATCCTCTTTTATTTAATATTCAATGAGTGAGTGAGTGAGTAAAAGTATTTTAAACATTTTTTGTTGCAAGGTGTCATTATAGTATTATTGCATTTTTAATTCTTATACAGAACTACATTGAAACCATAATGCATATCTGAACCCATCAACTAAAAAAGAATCAAATTGATTGTGCCTTAAACGTGGCATGGAACACATACCTGCACCTTCCCACATACATAATTGCCCACTAAAATTAGACAAATACATATAAAGAAGGGTGGTTAAATTTCAAGAGCCGATGTTGAATGTGAACCCCACGTAGACGTCAAGTTTTTTTCTGCACTTCATTTGACATTCTTCAATTTCAGATTCACTCAATTTGAATCATGGGAAGATACATAATCGAGCAACGCGTTAAAGTTATTCAGGCTCGTGATTTTTTCGGTAAATTTAATCGTGTGCGTACAATCGGAAAAATTGTGTAAAAGTTTGAGCAAACCGTACAGCTCGTACTGCAGAAAATATTGCTGCTGTTCGCGATATTGTGGTTGAAGGGCCGTCCACCTCAATTCGGAGGGCCCACCAACTCCACCACCACGTCGTCGGGGCCAACAATTGCACCTCTCACGCACGTCGTTGATGAACATTATGCATAAAGTCAATTGCACGACTCATGAACTAAATCCTCTTGACCATTTCAAGCCTCGTCAATGGTCAGAATGGTGGCAGGAAATAGCAACAGTGAATGACCAATTTTCGAAGAAAATCATCTTCAGTGATGAGGCACATTTTCACCTCAGTGGATTCGTCAATAAGCAGAATTGCTACATTTCGGACCCAATGCACCCAAAAAGAGTGACTGTTTAGTGCGGTTTATGGGCCGGCGGCATCATTGCCGTATTTTTTCCAAAATGAGGCCAGTCGGGCAATTACTGTGAATAGTGTTCGCTATCGTGAGATGATAACGAACTTTTTATGGCCCAAATTAGAAGATATGGATGTGGACGATATGTGGTTTCAACAGGACGGTGCCACTGGTCACACAGCTAAGGAAACAATAGCTCTTTTGCGCGAAAGATTTGATGGCCGAATAATCTCACGTCGCGGCGATGTCAATTTGCCGCGAAGGTCATGTGATTTGACACCGTTGGCCTTCTTTCTTTGGGGTTATTTGAAAGAAAAGGTGTACGTTGATAAGCCAATAACAATTCAAGAGCTAAAGGATGAGGCAATTCGGCACATTAATGGCATAGAACCTCAATTATGCCTCAGCGTCATCGAAAATTTGGACCATCGGATGGAGGTGTGCCGAGGCCGCGGCGATGACCGATATTTTATTGAACGTAATTGAGCCAAACCAATATTATCATAATAGAGAGAAATGACAATAATTTCCTAAAAAAATTTTATTTTATTCAAAATCAACACCGGCCCTTGAAACTTAACCACCCTTTGCAATAAAAAAAGCAATTAACGTCCTCCACCACAGCCAATTACAAACAACTAAAATCCTTGCATCGCCTCGGGTGCACACTTATACTAGCATCCCTATGTATGTATGTGTGCATGCAAGTGAATATGAAATCCAAGTATATTAAATACTCCTCATACGCCACGGTAGTCATGAACTACAAGTGCATTTAAATACAATATGTATAACACTTATGTGCAACAGTTATCACACACACAAGCGTACATTGTAAATATGCGCGTATATCTACTACTACATTCAACACCCGCGCAAATTGTTATAATTCAATGAATGTGCGCATAGCGTTTAATTCACTCAGCGGATACCCATAAATGTCACATAAATTAACTTTGCACCCAGCTGGTGGCCACATGCCACAACTCACGCCATGCTGCCCCATCTAAAGATGCCCCTGAGATGTTTGCTGTAAATGCAGGTCAACTGGCATTCAAGTTCGGCGAGCGGACATTGGCGCCGTTGTCTTTTCTTTTCATACCCTTTTGCCGTTTTTGGTGTTGCTGGTTGGTTGTGTCTTATAATACGCGCACGCTGCAATTTGTTTGTGTATATGTAAATATGTGCACAACATGCTGTGAACTCTGGTGGCCTAACTGCTGCTGCTGAGGCCACTGCTGGCATCCGTTTCGCAATGAGTTTATTTGCGTGGCAATTACGCGGTGCAACAGCCTTTAAATTTCGCCATAACACACATTCACTTTCCTCAATTGTCGCTTTGTAAGCGGAGACGTGAGTTTGTGTGTGTGTGTCATTAAGACTTGTATGTGTAGACATTTAACGAATTAACGCCATCACCGTTGCACATGCAGACGCACTTGAATGCCTCGAAATGTGTTTCACGCTCCAACTGTTCGGTTGGTGCGCGGAATGCAGTCATGTTGCAGCGCTTTTCTACCTCAAAAGCTAAACGAAATCATGAAAAAGCAGAAGCTGTAGCAGAAGCAAAGACAGCACTGGAATACACACCTGCTTTTGCCATGCAAAACACACAGACACTCAATGTTCGCTATTAAGTTTGGCATGGAAAGCGGCCGCTTCGCCTTTTACCACAATTACCGAAGCCACGCGTAGCCACAGCGCATCCTTTGGAAATGTCACCTGACAGGACAGCCTTTGAGGTGGCCTACATGGCGGGTGGTCTCCGGTCTACCAACGCCTGGCATCGCACCCTTTATGCGCCACACAATTATTCAGATTTTCAATTTGATTATATTCTCCTCTGTTCGCGACAGCATTTCACTCGGGCGCTTTTTGTGCTCTATTTAATTACCGTCAAAGTGCACAATTGATGTGCCATATGCGATGTGAGCATTCCTTTGCTGCTCGCCTTCATTTGCCTTCGCCTTCGCCATCGCCTTTTAACATTAGCGGCCGTTGCTCCGTTGCTTTTTACCTTCCTCGAGGGCGCCCACGAGACGACTTGAACGGACAGCATCGTGTTTTGGTCGTCAGCCGGCGGTGCTAAACTTGTCTGATGCTGTAGACTTCCGTTATAAAAGTTTTCATGTAGCTCCACATTGTTTTCACTTATCTCTGAGAGACGCCGGCAAAACTTATCAGAGAAAAAAACCGCATGAGAAAGTTTTCGGTTTTTCTATAATGTCATTTGTGCAGCACAGAGCAAATCAAATATAATTTTCTTTTGAAAATTACTAAGTGAGGCATACCGTTACTATTATGAACGCGAGTTAGTTGTAATGTCTCAGTTACACTTTGGTTGAAGTCAACAAAGTTCGGTTGAATAAATGGCTAGCTTTCAGAAATGCAACTGTTATAAAAAATTTCTAAAAAAAATTAGTTATAATATTAAATATATATATAATATAATATTTAGTAGATTGTATGAAAAAGGCATCACTGGGTGCATCGTACATTCGAAATTCGTAGAGTGGCGCCTCTGGCGTGTTTTGTTTGCGGAATAAAAGCTTCAATAAAAAATTCATACTTCTTAAAAATAAATACTTTTATTTTAGCGATTTATTAAAATACGATATATTAGTAAAATACTATTAGATGTGCAACTAAGTTCCCGCTGTTTGTCAATAGAGGCCGCCGGCAGTGTGTGCTAGTCGATTCTGACATAATATAAACGTCATAAACCAAGCTTAGACATATGGTAAACAAACTGCTTTGACACATTAGTGATTTTGTTTTGGTATCTTATACTTTTGGTTTTGTGAAAATGTCTGATTTTGTGCCGAATAATCGTCATTTGCGGGAAGTGTTGATTTTCCTCTTTCATTCGAAAAAAACGGCCGCTGAAGCGCATCGAGAGCTACAAAAAGTTTATGGAGATGCTGTTTCAAGTGAAACCACGTGCCGCGATTGGTTCTGTCGCTTCAAAGACAGTGATTTTAATGTTGACAACCATCCGCGTGAAGGAAAACCTTCGAAGACGCTGAGCTGGAGGCACTGCTCAATGAGGATGCGTGTCAAACGCAAGAAGAGCTCGCTTCCGTATTAGGAGTTACCCGCCAATCCATTTCCAAGCGATTGCATGCTTTGGGAATGATTCAACAGGAAAAACAGGGCACTTGGGTTCCTTATGAGTTAAAACCAAGGGATGTTGAACGTCGTTTTTTCGCCTGTGAACAACTGATCCAGCGGCAAAAAAGGAAGGGTTTTCTTCATGGCATCATAACGGGTGATGACAAATGGATTCATTACAGCAATCCAAAGAAAAGAATGTCATGGGGACTGCCTGGTCATGCTTCTACGTCGTCGTCTCGGCCTAAATATTCGGTTGCGAAGATTATGCTATGTATTTGGTGGAACCAAGTTGGTGTTATTTATTATGAACTATTGAAGCCAAGCGAAACCATCACTGGGGATCGGTACCGACTTCAATTGATGCGACTGAGCCGAGCACTGCGCGAGAAGCGGCCGCAATACGCGGAGAGGTATGAAAAAGTTATTCTACAGCATGACAACGCTCGGCCTCACGTTGCCAAACCCGTTAAAACCTACCTGGAAACACTGAAATTGGAAATCCTACCCCGCCCGCCATATTCCCCAGATATTGCGCCGTCCGATTATCACCTCTTCCGATCGATGGCACATGGTCTAGCTGACCAGCAGTTCCATTCGTATGAAGACATCAAAAATCGCTTTATCTGTGTATAGCCTCAAAAGATGATGAGTTTTACCGCGACGGTATACGAGATCTACCAGAAAAATGGGAAAAAGTAGTAGCCAGCGATGGGCAATACTTTCAGTGATTCATTTGTAACCATTAAAGTTTAATAAAGTTTTATTTTCATAAAAAATAGGGAGAAGTTAGTTGCGCACGTAATAGTATTAAATTTAATATTTTGTTTTTTTGTTTTTAAGAAATTTAGTTTATGGCTGCAAAATTTCTAGAACTCCAGCCAGTTTATGAATCTTATTCACTGCCGACGACCACGCAACACTTTACTTATCCTCTTTAAGCCCATCAAGCATATGCGTGAATACTGATTTGATCCACCGAAAATTCACTACAAATCTGCAATTGAAACCTATTAAATTTTTAAATTTTAACAACCAAGAATTTACTTTGCAAGGTGCCATCTATTTTCCAGAGGATTAGAAACAGCTCTTAATTATTTCCGGCTCACAACATTTTGAACAGTTTTAACTATTTTTTCTTTTCTTTATTTAATATACAATCTATATTTTTGTTTTATAACAGTAAAGCTCATTAAATAGTAAAAACTGTATAAACTCATATTTTATATATAACACACACAGCTTTCATGTGTCAACTTCAATAAAAATCCAACATGATGCCCTCGTTAAAAGGAATAACTCAAATGAACAAAATGTTAAAGCAAAATGAATTATCCAATGTAAAGCAAATCGATTTACCTACGGGAGAAACTGCAATACAAAACTCGAAACATAATTGGAGGCGAAGCATTATACACCGGTGGTAGGTGGTTATAAGTGGCAGTCGGTCTCTAGACCAACCCACTTACACTTTTTCCCATTCATTGTGGTACCACAGTAGCAGTTTATCTGTTACTCCTCGTTGAGCTATTCTGTTCTAAGTGCAAACATATGGATCTGGCTGATACTTACATCCCTAAGGTAATCAATATCATTTAGGAACGTTGAGACAAAGTACCTGTACCGCGCGGGACACTAACAGAACAGCTTCCGCAATAGTTGAAATGAGGTAGGTTGAATCTTAGAGCACGTCGACCTATGAGGCAGTGGCCTGTTATTAAAGCAACTAACATAGAAACGTTTTTCGTTGACCGAATAAGTAGCGCCTTTGAGCGACTAACGTCTCATTTTAGCCAAATTCTTTATGTAATATTACATGTCAGACTCTCAACCCGTCTCGTGTTGGCTGAAGTGACAATGCTACTTGCACCAAGCAAGTTGTATGTCGAGAGGGGATAGCTACAGTCTCCATGTCAAGAGGGAAGCGAGTGGTAGTGCCGACTCTCGCTAATTTATGTGCCGTACAATTTCCTGGCTGATAGTTCCTGGCACCCATATCACATAGATGCGGAAATATTCCGTCATCTCGTTAAGAGACGCCTGGCGTTTGCGAGTAATTATGGAATTAGTGACAACCCCACCAATAGATTTAATCGCTCCTTGGATATCGACTGCCGTCGCTTGAAACATATATTTTATTTGAGGATTTGAAATAATAAATAGTAGAATGAAATAATAGATGCAAACCAATTAAGGACACTTTTCTCGTCACATAGAGGATAAACACATTTTACATCTTGAAATAAGTTAAGTTGTGAAATTCTGGATCTGATATACTGCCGCGCCTATATCATAGTCTATAAGAGCAAGCACACGAATAAAAGAAAATCTGATACCTACATAAACAACACCAACAAGAAATCACAAAATAAAGAGCAACCAGCTTGGCAGAGGCGATTTTAAAACGAAGTAGATGGAATAAGAAAGAGTCTTCGCTTCCTAACAAGCTTCGCAAAAGCAACAGGATAAAAAGAGGAAGTCGATAAAAGATCAGTAATATCAAACAAAAAAACAAAAAAAAAACAGAGTATACACTTAATTTGATCCCCAGAACCGGACAAATTATCGATACTTAACAAAATACTTCGAACGATTACGCAGATACAATAAAGTCTTCAATAGAAAAACAAACAACAATTTATTTCATACTAATGAAAAACACTTCTATAAAATGATAAACCAGCAATTGAAAATATGAACAAATATGATGAACAAACATGAGTACTGGGAGCCTATCTGTAGTGTCTATGCGTCCTATAATCGCAATAATACATGGCTCAGCAATGTAGAAGAACATTCCGCCACAATCCCGTTAGGTTACATTAAGTTTGTGGGGAGTTGGACAAGTCCAAGCACCCAGTCAGGAGACCATTTTACTACACCCGGATAGATTTCAATAGAAAGAACAGAGATAGGAAAGATAAAAAGTGGGTAGTAAGACGAATAAATTAGTTTGAGGTCACTTTTTCACAAATTTCTTGGATTCATTGATGAATCTTAAGAGATCCGGAAGAAGAGGAGTATCAACTTTATCCATACTCAGTATATCGCAACCCAATATCCTAAGTCTGATTCTGGAAAGCGCCGGACAGCTACAGAGAAAGTGCTCTGCAGTGTTGTCATCTCCAATAGGCATATCGGGCTGTCGATGATCTCCATGGCAGCCATATGCTGACCACAGACGTTGTACCCTGTGATTACACCCACCGGTACTCTCAGGTCCTTTCTGCTAAGGTTTAGTAGAAAGGTCGTTATATTCCTGTTTGGTTGTTTCACAAAGCACTTGGCTACTCTGCGCGAGTTCAATCCAAACCACCGTCCTCTATGGATAGACCTCATGAAATCGTGAATCCAGAACCACAATCCGTTTAATAACAAAGAATTTCATAACTTCAGACCTCTTTAAACAATCTATCGAAAAACTGCAAAATTGGAAACAATACGCAAATGACAAAATACACAACTTTTTCTACAAATATTTTCATTATTTATACTGTATTCACAAAATTATTAACAGTCGTCTTGTGCCAAGCAATATATTAGCGGAGGAGCAAATAGGGATGCAGACAAGGAACGAAAGCTTGCAGAGATCAACTAATACTTGGCAGCAATGTAACGAAAAAAGTGCCAAATAACCAAAAAGTCTTCACGCCGCCTTTACTGACTATCAAAAGCTTTAGTTTCCATTCCACACAATTGGCTTGCACAATTTTTAAAAATATATATAATTAACGGACAAATTATCAGCTGTATCAAGTAAATGATGATTGGCGCGATATCCGCTTACGCTATTTTCACCGATTTTTCTCATGCTAACCGACACCAGTTGAACACACCGAGTAAAGCCAAGTTCTTCCCCTCGTGATCTTTCCAAGGCAGAGAAGGCCTTAGTCTTCCTCTGCTGCCACTAGCTGGTACCGCATCGAACACTTTCAGAGCTGTAGCGTTTGTATCCATTCGGACGACATGACCCAGCAACTACTCACAAGCTGACAGCTCATTGTTCTACTGCCTCCGATACTTGCCGTCGCTGATGTGTAAAAGTCCGGAAAACCTTCCGTAGAATATTTCTCTCAATTACTCCAAGGTACGCCTCATCGGATATTGTCACCGTACAAACTTCTGCTCCACGCGTTAGGACGGCATGACGAGAGCCTTGTAGAGTGTTAGTTTTGTTTATCGAGAGAGGACTTTACTACTCAATTGATTACTTAGCTCAAAGTAGCACTTGTTGGCCAGCGAGATTCTCCATTGGATTTCGAAGCTGACATTGTTATCGATGTTAATATAATATTTATTGTGTATGGAAATAAGTTTTCGTTCTTTTTTAGCCAAAGCTACGAGAATTAAATAATTAAATAATTCATGATATTATGTGAAGTATGCGGCATTGGAAGCCACAACTTTGCTATATCTTTCAGGTAGCATACGGATTCGTTTGACGAAAAATTCGAGTTCTTTTGACTTGATCCATTCACTGAGCCAGTTTGCGATGCTCTCGTAAAAAGTGAATCGCTCTCCAAACAGGGCTGCCTGCATTGATCGGATTAGATGGTAGTTCGAAGGTGCAATGTCTGTGGAATATGGGGGCTGTGGCCAGATTTCCCAATACAGTCCCTCTAAATATTTCTGGATCGATTTAGCAACGTGTAGCCTGGCGTTGTCATGCAGCAAAATCAGTTTGTCATGTCTACTGGCCGCTTTTCTTTGAGAGCTCGATTCAAACACATTAGCTGCCGGCGGTAATGATCGCCAGTGATAGTTTCAGATGGTTTAGGGAGTCAATAATAGATGATACCCTTCTGATCCCACCAGATGCACAATATAACCTTTGAAGCATGAGTATTTTTTTTTCGCTGTCGATGGGCCTGGTTGACCTGGCAGGCTCCAACATTTTCGGCGCTTAGGTATAATACTCGTAATAGATCCGTTTTTCACCCCCAGTGACGATGCGATGCAACAAACCTTTTCTGCGATTCAAGAATCATCTTACACGTCACCAAACGTGTCTCGATATTCCTCTCCTCCAATTGATGTGGCACCCAGTTACCTGCTTTCTGGACTACTCCCATTACGTGCAAACGTATACCGACGGTTGATCTGTCAACATTAGTGGAGTAGTTGAGTATCTTCGATTTTCGGTGCCCCTTCGCGATCTTTATCACTCACGTCGAAATTGCCACTTTGGAAGCGTCGAAACCACTCTTTACAAGTTGAATTTGATGGAGTGTGATTATCGTAAATATTTATCGATATACGAATCGTTTTAGCTGCACTTTTCTTTAAAAGGTAATAATGGAGCCTGACTTCCCGCAAATGCTGTTTTTTCGATCGTAGACATTTTTGATGGCACATAAAAAAGGATCTTTACGCTTAAAACGAATGTCAACTACTGCGTTCGAGACCTGACATATGTATACACCTTCAAATCACCAGTAAACTACTAGAGCGAACACAAAAATGGTATCAGCAGCGACACCTCTTTTACGAGGGCAGAAACTTATTCCCATAGTAAATAAAAATAATAAATAACAAATGAAAAATATTTATATCTAAAAACTAATAATTAATTCAATATATTCACCTAATACCTGTAATCTCTGTAAATTGAAAAGTCAAAAGTTTTTAAAGAGTTTCATAAAAGTGAAACAGAGCAGAAATAATTACATACAAAAATTATAAGTTTTTCATATGCACGCAGGCAGAGTGACATGGCATGTCAAACCCTTTTAAAGGCACTTCAGTAAATTAAAGAAAACACTAAATACTGCTGATATAAGCTGTCACCTTCAATGGCATGCCAGCTTATCATAGGGCGCAGTCCACACCGCCATTCGTCCTTGCGTAAAGCAAAAGCCCCAAAAGAAAGTAAGTAAAATGCAAAAGCAAGCGCAAAGCCTGCTAAATACATACCAGTAAAAAGTGAAATGCCTTTGTATCTGTGTGAGGTTAGGCAAGCATGGAAGGTTGACTCTCATAAGCCACGACATTGCGCATGCAAAGCTGTGAAGGAAATTAAATTAAAAAATGTCTAAGCGCATGCAAAGAGGCTGCGGGGCTATGCAGCAGAGAATGAAAGTACTGGTACATACATATATACGAGCGCAACGCAGTGGCTGCTCAAGCAACTAAAAAGATTTGAAGATTCTGTGATTTTGAATTTTGTGCAATGCTGAGACTTAAATATGCAAACGAACATAGCCAACGCCAGCAACCCTCATCAGCTGCTTAGCTTGCTTTGGCTTTCTAGCGAATGAAATATGTATAATTTTTATAGAAATATGCGTGTGTGTATGCGAGTGTACACGCACTCGGCCGCAATAAGAGCAACTACTCACAAGCTGACAGAAATACTCGCATGTGCGCAAATAGAATATTCACAGCGACCAGCTCACGTGCATGTATGTTTGTATGAGGGGTAATATATGTGTGTGCTAAAAATGTATTCATATTTGCCGTTATCTTAATTGCATGTCAAAACACACAAACGCACCGTAATGCTGCCATATAATGCGCGCTTGTTGTTTCTATATATACATGCATGTGTGCATGTGTGTGCGTAGGTAGGAAGATACATGAGTGCTTTCTGCAAGCACTATGAACATACTTATCTATGTGTGTATGTAGGTAGCTACACTGCCAGACATATGTGGCGTGCAAAAACTTTCAAGAAATTCGTTATCAAATTCATTAGAGAATCTGTATGAAACTTAGTTGAGGCGCCGATACATATAAATATTATATGTACATACATACAAGATGCAGGTATATGTCTTGTTGTTGCATAGGTTGCCTTATGTTATTTTGCTACTTACTACGCTCTGTTGCATGTTACATGTTGCTGAATTGCATATCCAAACTTATGTAAAATCTTCAAGGATTTTGCAAAATAATTCGAGCCAGGGCAATAAGTGCTCTCGCTATACAGTCTCACCTTCAAGCCATATGTGTGTACACCTACATATTTGTATTGAGGTGAATAGGAAAAATTAAATGAAATTGTAAACACACAAATGTATATAAATATCATTTGCACCTGCACATATACATAAATATATATGTGTACATTTACAGTGGCGAGTGCTGATGACTTTTTTCGAATATTTAGACTATTTGTCGAGTTACATTTTTTTCATAATTAAATTTTTTTTTAATATTTTTCATCGATAAAACTTGTAAACTTTATACAAATCTGAAAAAAATTGTATAAATTTTCATCTAAATTTTGAACTTTTTAATCTGAAGCTTTAGACACATTTTGATTATGCAGTTTTATGACCCATTGGAATTCGGTGCATTTGATGCACTGAAATTGCAAGTGTAGATTTTGATCGATTTGGTTCTACAAAAAAATTCTTGGTGACAGCTTTTGTGGTTTTTTCTCAAGGGTGGTTAAATTTCAAGGGCCGATGTTGAATGTGACTCACACCTAAACGTCAAGTTTCTTTCTGCATTTCATTTAACATTTTTCAATTTCAGACTAATTCAATTTCAACCATGGAAAGATACACAATCGAGTCAATGGTCAGAATGGGGGCAGGAAATGGCAACAGTGAATGACCAATTTTCGAAGAAAATCATCTTCAAGGATGAGGCTCATTTTCACCTCAGTGGATTCGTCAATAAGTAGAATTTCCGCATTCGGGCGAATGATGATTGCCGAAAAACCAATGCACCCACAAAGAGTGACGGTTTGGTGCGGTTTATGGGCCGGCGGCATCATTGGGCCGTATTTTTTCCAAAATGAGGCCGGTCAGGCAGTTACTGTGAATAGTGTTCGCTATCGTGAGATGATAATGAACTTTTTATGGCCCGAATTGGAAGATATGAATGTGGACGATATGTGATTTCAACAGGACGGTGCCACTTGTCACACAGCTAACGAAACAATGGCTCTTTTGCGTGAAATTTGGACTTATTTCGTTGGGGTTCTTTGAAAGAAAAGGTGTACGTCGATAAGCCAGCAATAATTCAAGAGCTAAAAGATGAGATAATACGGCATATTAATGGCATTTTGCCAATGTTTTATTTTTTCCGTAATTGAGCTATACCAATATTATCATAATAAACAGAAATGATAATAATTTCCTAAAAAAAATGTATTTTATTCAAAATGAACACCGGCCCTTAAAACTTAACCACCCTTTATATGATAACTGAAACTTATGAAAACTAAACTTGATCCCCTTTATTATTTTTTATTTTTTTTTTTTTGTTGTGTTTTGTTTGCATATTGTTTCACAAGAATTGCATGTTTAATGGGAATAAAATTCAAAAATCGTTAAAAAATTTTAGAAATCAATTTCCGATATCTTAACCGCTTATATTGTCACTTATAGGCCAATATTCAAATATTCTGAAAGATAAAATAATTTGTAGCTAATCGTTTAAGGCCCTATTCCTTTTAATGGTGTTTTTGGGTATTTTTTGAAAAGCATACCAAAACGAAAAAAGATTTTTTTTTCTTGTTTTCAATGTTTTATTTTTCGATTTATTATTAAAAACAGAAATTTTTTTTCTTGTTTTCAATGTTTTATTTTTCGATTTATTATTAAAAACAGAAATTTTTTATTTTGTCATACGAGGTTCGTTCAAAAAATTGTCAGTCTTCAAAAAATTGGCTTCCAAAGCAAGGTATCTCGCTGGCGATTCCCCGACTTCAAGGGGTTTAAAACCAAGCACACAAAAAGGTTATTGCGCAGTATTAATGTCGTTATCGTGTGAACTACGATCTTAAAAAAAATTTGACAAAACGACGGGCGTCCAAAGATGAAAACCCGTTTATTTACACTTTTTTTAGTTTAAAGGTCCAAAAAAATTCTTAAAATTTTTTCCCAAACGATCGTAGTTCACATCGATAACGATATCAATTCTACGTCATTTAAATTTTATTTCATCAAAATCGATTCTGTAGAACCGGTTATATCTGTGACCATTGTCCATATGAAGACCTTTTTTGGAAGCCTGAGAACTTTTTGCACGAGCCTTATATGACCAAAACAAAATTTTTGTTTTTTACCAATAGATTAAAAAATTAAACACTGAAAGCAAAAATAAAAAATCTTATTTCGTTACCGTGTTACATGCTTTTAAAGAAAAACTCCAAAATCCCCTTCAAATTAGGCGAGGGCCTTAATCTCTATAGACTAACATAAATTCGAGAAAGGTCCAACTGTTTCAAACCTCGCAGTGTTTCCTAAATATCGCATGTCAGCTTTTTAAAATAAAGTTCAAGTTGGTACTGCGTGCACAGACTTTTCAAAAGCATTTGATAGGGTAAATCATATGGTTTTAATTTCCAAATTGAGGGCTTACGGATTTCATTCCGCTTTTTTAATATACAATAGTTTAAATCCAATCTATACTTTCGAAAACATGTTGTTAATGTTGATGGTGCGTCATCTATTTCTGTTATTTCTTCTTGGTGTCTGTGGGAAATATACTTGGTGCCTTACTTTTTATAATTTTGCTAACGGCCAGTTGTTTTATTAATACAAACTTTTCTTATTATTAATAACAAGAGAAGAACTTAATCTATCCACGAAATATGTCCATAAATCACATAGTTCATTCACTTCGTTGAGTGATTTGCTGGTCTTCTTATTAATACATTTTCTCCAAGTCAATTTACGTCGGCCCATATTTCTAGCGCCTTGTGAATTCCACTGCAAAGCTGAATGAGCCCTTTCGTTCGGATTTTTTCGAAGCGTGTATCCGATCCATTTGCACCTTCTGCATATTTTCTGTTTTCTCAATTTATTCTTCAATTGGCTTTTGTTTAGTTAATCGCTAAGAAGTTAGTTCGTGGCCATCAAATGCCAATGCACTTTTCTTGCCGATTCTTGCTTTCAGTGGCACGTTCCGCTTCTATAGAGTAGAACTAGTTTTATACAAGCCTCAAAAATCCTTATTTTTTGTTACTCTTTTAATCGCTTTGTTAGACCACACTCGAGACAGCCCAAAAAAGGTACTCGCCTCGCATTGAATATCTTTCGCCGAATCGCAGACGCTGTACCACCGTCGGGGGTCAAGATGCTGCCGAGATACTCAAATTGGTTTACATTTTGTATGCTGATGATTAAAAAGATATACTCTGTGATTGCAAGTGCAGCAAACTCTATAAATCTGATTGCTCCATTGGTTGGGAATTAATCCTAAATACAAGCAAGTGTGTCCATGCCTTTTATTTTAAATCTTATAAATTCTCAAATATTGATTTGGGCCACGGAGTTGCCTCAGCCTACCGCTTTGTCCGGTGCTGCAGTCATTGTGATCAGCGGGGAGATACCCGTCGACCTCATAGCCCGGGAAGGAATGGATGCGTGGGACTCCAAGAAGAAGCACGCCACCACTAGCGTCGCGGAACGGAGATAAGATGGGAAGCCGATGAGACACTGAACAGAGTGGCAAATGGACGGCGGATAAAAAAAATAAAAATTACAATTACTTATACCTGTTTTACTAAAATTTCATGAGCTATACAACTGTGTACATACAAATTTTCTAACGATTCAAATTAAAAAGTTCAAAATTTGGATGAAATTTTTTTTAATTTCTCTTAAAGCAGTGCGAAGTTTAGTAGTCTGACTTGTACAGTTTCTCGCTAAGGGATGAAGAATATTAAAAAAAAAATATTATAAAAATACCTAGAGAGGTTGGTAAAAATAGTAAAAAGTTCAAAATTTTGGAGACATTTTTTAGATTTTTTTCTAAGTTGTATATAAAATGTCTATGTATATAAAATGTCTAAGACTGATTTGTACGCTTTTTATTAAAAAATAAAAAATAATACAAAACCAAAAAAAAACTTATTCAAACTCTAACTAATAATTATAAAATACCAATTCTAACTCTCACTATCAAAAAAATAACAACAAAAATGACAACAAATTCTAACTCCAAATATTATTATATTGGGTTATTCGGAAAGTAATTTCGTTTTTTTGCGGATATATTGAGCTTCGAGGTTAAACACTGGCCTTTCAGGTAGTCTTAAACAGTTGAATTCGATAAATTTAACCTCTCACCTATCTGACGTGTTGTTATTCACCGGTTTGCATCAACTAGTGCCTTTATCGCGTCTTTATCAGCTTCAACCGGCCTTTCTGAACGTGGTTCATTTCCGGATCGAAATTTTGCAAACCAGTTCTGGCACTGGCGTATGGTCAACACATCTTCTCCATGCACATTGGTTAATTTCTTTCTGGCTTGAACAGCATTTCTAACTTGTCTATAGTAAAAAAGTAAAATATGACGAAAATGCTGCTTATTGTTCTCTATATTTAAAAGGGCACCGATCAGAAACTACTGCGTAAAATCAATTGAACTTATTCACACACAAGCCTTGCAATATCAGCTGCCAAAACATATTATATAATGACAGTGCGACTTAAGTTTGAAGTTAGCTATGAAAAAATACAATTAAATCCTCTGTCGGGAAAATACGAAATTATATATATTCCGATCAATCATTAGAACAATCCTCGCCACTGTGCATATTTATCTGATGCGCATTTGTAGCTCTACATAAGCTGTAAGTGTAGTTTCGTTTCAGTTCAGTATATCAATTCCAAAAATAGTCTCAATTGGCTGACATACATTCGCATGTTCTTTAAGCAAATATTTTCCATTTTAATAATAATTCATTTTATTTATTCGCACAAAGAATTATGACACATGCATACGTACACAAAGGCACACAAGTGTAAATTTACATTTTAACTAAAAATGCGCAATTTAAATTCTCTTTTATATGTACGTATTAAATTAAAGCCTAAATCTAACTTGTGAAATATTTTAAAATATTTTTTATTATTAATTATTTATTAAATTTTATTTTTATTATTAGCTTTAAATAAGTATTTTCGCAATAACTTTTTTTTTACGAGGAGGAAGCATCGAAAGCCTGTACCCAGTGAGTGTGGGACTTTAACCCGAATTGAATCGCCCACCGTCTAATCACCGATCTCCACGCGCTTGCTGAAGAGATTTGAGCAGTGGGCTCTAGGTCAGTTACTGTTCATATACTTAAACATTTCCACTGCTTTATTTATTTTCGGAAAGCCCTCCAACTGGGCCTATCCGCCGCCTCACACCATGATTGTCTCGTATCAACTTCAAGAGTGCATTCCTTAGTCTGGTATAGCCTCTTTAGTTGCCGCTGATCTCATAGACAGATGCCTCACTCACTTTTGCAAGCTTTAATGCGGCACATCGCTGATTGTTCAGAATAATTCAGAAGTACTTGAGTGGCAGCAGAAGCCTACTGTCGGTCAAGTAAAAAATTGTAAGTACTTTCTAATTGTTTTTGTTTTTTTTTTAACAATGGAATTAACAGAGCTAGGATTACACAGGCCCACATGATTTTATTTATTTTTTGAAAATTTTTTTGCAAAGCCTGGATACTTATGTACGTTTATGTGCGCTTAATACGATTCTGAAGTCCTAAAGTGCCTATCACTAAAGGGTTTTAAGAAAATCGGAAGCGTTGAGGGCATCAACATCAATTTAATCGACCAAAGCGTCGATGGAACTTGTCATTATTCACCACCCTACTCACCCACACGCCGCAAATGGAACGAAACGGACTTTTTCACGCGCGAAACAGTCTACTTCTCACGTTGCTAATGCAGCCGCTACTTCTACAAAAAAATTAATTAAATGAAATATTAAATTCGTGAAATTTCTATTAAATTTGTAAATTAAATTGTAAATCAAAATAAAACATTAAATTTGTGAACAATAAAATATTGAATAGGAGGTTATCCCCTCGTGTTTTTTGACGTTTTTACCGCTTCTTTTTGTTCTTCTTCTTCTTTATTGCCACAATAAGGTTCAAAGCGCACCAGTCGTTTCTTTCTCATGCTAAACGGCGTCAATTGGACACACTAAGTGAAGCCAATTCCCACCTGATTTTTTCGCTTTTCCTGATACTTGATACTTTTCTCAAAAACCAGGCGTGCCAAAAACCTTAAAATTTACTTAAATCAAAGCTGAAATCTTAACCATGATAACGATGTAAGCATGTTCCAAAAGAAATGAACAGTTTGAAACAAAATAGTTTAACACTTCAAGGCCCATTGGTTGAATTCCATTCTCAAACAAAAAAACAAAAAAAAAAACACATGTAGACCTGTATTCTGTTAGTGTCATAATTCATAATTTTATTTCATAATTTCGCGCTTGAAACAAGTTCTTGAATTAGCTTAGTAACTTATTTTCAATTCTCCTTGTGCCTATTTTGTATCAAAAATTTTGAAAATAATTGAAAAGGTGAAAATCAATTAATGCCAGCTCTGGTTTATACGATAAATGTGTCAGAACCTCCATTTAAGCTCTCAGAGCTTATGGCGCATCGTTAAAAGTATATGTGGCCTGGCACTATCTTGATGGAACAGACCTTTTCGCCAATTATGGCTGCCTCTGATCAATTTCCTATTTTTATCTGATCAGCTGTTGACAGTATATATCCGAATTGATCGCTTGATTTGATGGAAGTAACTTTTAATTCACGGTTTTCTTCGATTGAAAGACCATTAAATTCTACTGATTACACAACAAAACCTACTTAGCGGTTAATCAGAACTTAGTGATGTTATGTTGGCATTTTAGCAGTTTACAAAACCCTGCCCAGTGCAATGAGATCATCAGTCGTTGTATTATATATCATTTAACAGTAGGCCCATGACAGGGTGAGACCAGCTTGAAATAGATTTAGTAAAATCAGGTATAAATAGCCATAGGAATAGGTGGTTAGTATCATGTGGTCTTACTTCGCTTGCCGAACATGTACTGTGTATGCCTGGGTTAATTCTGAATAAGTAGTTGTTGCCAAGGTGGCCGATTCTATGTATCCGAATGGCTAGTATTTGTCCCGATTCAGTAAGCTTACCTTCCTTAGTGCAGGGTTTATCGAACTTCTGACGAACTTAGACGTCCATATTACCAGACCTCAATCATTGTAACCAGCTCTTCACTATTGTTTTCAATGAAGAATACCATTTTGATCCAAAAATGTCCAGAATGTCTTCAGAAAGTTCAAAATACAAGTTTTTTTTAAATGATCGCCTTCAAAGTACTACCCATAAACTGTAGCTAGCGTTTGATCCAGCTCTCGAAACATTTCTGAAACTATGTTTTCCGTGTTGCCCACAGAGCCGTCTTGGATTTTTCCATTACTTCTTTCGGCTTTTAAAACGCATTCCGCGTACCGGTATTTTGACCCGATCAAACAGAAAAAAAATCGCATGTAGGGGAATTCCATGACTTTTTGATGACATTACCTTCTTTCTCCGCAAAAATCTCAAGGATAATGATGGTAATTCACGATGGTGCATTATCATAATGCAAAATCCACTAGTTCTGCTCCCACAAATCTTTTTTTTCGCGAATCGCTTCACGTAAACATCTCTTAACGACCAAATAGTAGGCAAATAAAATAAATAAACTATCTGATCTTCTGGCGAAAAATCGTAGTGTAAAATACCATTGTAGCGCATAAAAACCAAAAAGATCGTTTTCCTTTTTTGACTCAAAACGACGTGGTTTTTTTGGTCTTGGTACAGTAGGAGCTCTCTAATCACTTCCCTAATATCTGAATTGCGTGTCATACTCATAAATCCACGGTTCGTCTCCTGTAAAGATGAGTTGGATGAATGTTGGGTCGGATTTAGTCTTGGAAATCATGTATTTAGCCATATTAACACAGTCCCCTTTTTGTATGAAATTCATGTCCTTGGGGACCAACTACGCAGCAACTCGATGCAAAGCCAAATCATTGGATATAATACCCTGAACGAATTCATTAGCAATGTTCAAGTCCTCTGCCAGCTCCCCTATGGTTAACTTGAAGTTATTGATCAACTTTTCTTTCACTTTATTGGTGTTTTCATCAGTTTTCGATGTCGACGGCCTGCCATTACGTTCCCTCTATGTCATCCTCGATGGACTCACGACCCTTTTGGAAGCGTTGATCCCACTAGTAAATTACAGTTTTATTTTTTTATTAAATCTAATTTATAAAGTTTATTTTTTATTTACTTATTAAATCTAATTTATAAAGTTTTTGCACCATTGAGTCCATTTTTAATGCAAAAATTAATAAAAACTCGTTATTGAAAATTCAAATCGATTTGTAAGTCTGTAAAAGCGAAAACACGTGCAGAGGTAGACACGGCGTCATGTTTACAATGGCAACGTCAAGCAATAGCGATCAAATTTTGGTAAGAATGTTAATCACAGATGTAGCAACATCACAACAAAAACAAAAAACAACATCAGAACTCAAACCAGTGGACTTACAGCGTCATCTGGTGCTTCTTCCGAGGATATTTTAATCAAATTCGTATCTATGTATATAATAACACACATTTTTTTGTCCCCTGCTCTGACTCTTCTCTTTAGCCGTAGTGCTATAGAGGAATGTATTGAATTATCTCTTACCTCTTACCTCTATTATATAACTGGCATCTCCAAATATTAAAAAAAATGTTAATGAACTTCTTTCGAAGCATAATATCACATTCGACTCGTCATATAGTACGGTGCTATATATAGTAAGTATGAGTTTCACAAAGACGTCTGAAATGTCCTATTGCCCTATTGTCGTACGTCGTAAACTTTAAACGCCTAAAGGAATATTTAGGGTATCGTACAAGTGATATTATGAATTTTCACACCGTTACAAAATAGTTAGTTGAAGTGTCGAGTCTCTTAAATTATTTACACCATAAAAATGTTAAGACACATGATAATGCGATGCATCCTATTATAGCACCTGTGAATCACCTAAAGTTACAATGTGCAAATATCTCACTAAAGCCATCTCCAGGTAGATCGTCTGTAGCACAAAAGAACTTGAACTGGAAACCCATCGATTTATTTTCAGCCTCCATTTACAGTCAAATTAAATACTTCACAAACTTG
Organism: Anastrepha obliqua; assembly: GCF_027943255.1. Classification (NCBI taxonomy): domain Eukaryota; kingdom Metazoa; phylum Arthropoda; class Insecta; order Diptera; family Tephritidae; genus Anastrepha; species Anastrepha obliqua. Next base: position 96,623,641 of record NC_072896.1, on the reverse strand, counting down.
TATTTGTTTTATTCACTACACTCATTGAAAACTCCCAGCTTGATTGGCCAACAAAATTTCGATTCAAAAGAAAAATCAATATCGCAACCTAATTTCCTAATTTCAGTGCAAACATTTTCTCAACTTCCCAAATATTAGGATGTTGGCAATGGAATTTTCGCCATTGGATATTTCGCATTCAAGCCAGTTAATTTCTTCACTACAGCCAAAAAGCAAAAACAAAAAGAAAAAGAAAAACGCACTCCAATGTTTACCGATTCTCGCCTATTTCATTTATTTTCGATTTTCTCGCTTCAGCTGAGCGCATACACAACAAAAGCAACAACAACAACACTTGCACCGCATATATTCAAGCAACGAAGTTGCTTACCAGCCTGCAACAACTTAAAGCTGTCAGAAGCTTATAAAGAAAAAAATGTGGACATATTTAGATATATAAACTTATAGTACTAACACAGAATAGGAGCGAAAAATGGGCAATAAAAAATTTAAAAATAAAACTCAATACAAAGCAAATCCTATGAGATGAATTCAATCAATTTCAATTTCGCTGTTGTTGAACAGCAGAAGCAGCAGCAGCAGAGCTGATAAATGGAAAGTAACAAATGTTTGCCAAAGTGGAGAAAAATTAATGACTGCCAAGGCGCAGCAGCAATACACTTCGAATAGGCAACAAGGCAAGCAGCTGCCACAACAATAATATCGAAGCAATAACGGCAACACCAGCAAAAACAATAAATAAATAGCAGCAACTGGTTTTACGGCTGGTGTTTTCTGCCTTGAGTCGTAAGACGCAGCTCAACTCGTATAGCAATCGCAAGTATTAGAGCTACACACACTGGCATACCTACTCACATAAGCTACTCAGCTAAACAAACGATTCGAAACGAATTGCAACAGACAATTTAATTAATTGTGTGCATGTCTCGCATACATGTATATGCATGTATATGTGTATGCCCTAATGTGTGTGTGTGTGCGTTTTGTTTTTCTTCCACCACTTGATTCTTGTTGCTGGACTGGAGGGAATTTTATATGTAAGCCACAAAAATTCACGCTCCATAGCTTTAAGGAATTCATTACTTCCCTATTTTGCTATTTTGCTCTTTAGCTCAGCAGCGTTCAGAGTGCTTGCTTAGCTTTTCACCAGAAGATTGTCGGCACGCCATAGAAATTCCGAAATCGATACAAAAACTCAATAGAAGTTATTTATTTCATCCACGAGTGCTTAGGTAGAAGCCGCACGGCATTTTTTCAGGTTCGCTAGCTACTGAAATCAGATTTTGAAAAACTGACAGCAAAACAGCAACAGCACTACAAAATATGCAGTGGCTGTGCTGCGAAAGCGATAGTTTCGGGGAATACAATTTTGGCTTTACAATGCTGCGCATACTTCAATAGCCCCTAGCTGCAGCTTAGCAGAAATAAATGTTTCATTTAGATCGTATTTCTTGGATTTCTGAAGTGTTTGCTCTTTAACTTTGGCCTGCCTGTCATTTTAAAGTGACGATGTTATTAATACTCTCCAATCTTGTACAATCTTAGGGTTATTCGTGAGGAGAGTTAAGTCTGGAACATTTTTGGTGGTGACTACACCATTTCAAACAGCTCAACCAGAGCAAAGTTTGAAATTTTTACTTGTATGAATATAATCCTTAGCTGGCAATAGCAGCTACGGCAGCAGTCATCACAGCAAATACAACAGGAAGGAGCCTATGAGCTAACCAGCTATCTCGTGAAGCAATACCATTTGACAATTCCGCGAGGAAAGTCTTAGAATGCGGAGAGGTGTTAAGTACGTAGATGTAACTACTACAGTCTGCTACCATATGCAGGCATAGCAACGCTCATGACAGTTTCTTCGTCACGGGCATCATCCCAGAAAAGAAGCTATAACAACAATAACCCCAGCAAAACTTTGGCTGTGATTAGCTCAAGAAACGTCTGCACACTTTGTTAACTCTATCGAAATCATTCAGTCAATTACTACGGCAATCACGGTTAGGTTAGGTTAGATTAAAATGATTGTCCAAAGAATGGGGACACTTAGACGAGGAAATCAAATTCATCCTTGGGGATACCACTGCAAAGGAAGAGAGATGGAGGAAGACCGATAGAACGAAAAGACGTAAGGAGAGAGGAGGGGACTGGGGAGAAGTAGAAAAGGTTGAGTGTATGTGGATAACGTACGATGAATGCACAGCGGTTTTGTGAACCGCTTTAAGCTACTGATGAACTTCATCAGATTTTTAATATCCAGATCCGCTATATCAGTAGGCGTAGCAAAAGCGTGGCAGCCAAGATACCTAAATCTTAGTCCCGCGAGAGTAGGACAGCTAAGAAGAAGGTGCTGAGATGATTCCACCCAATCTTCCATACAGCTGACGCAAAAGAACTCAAAGTAATTCCAAGTCTCCCCGTATCTATACCCCGCAGCCAATATTCTGTAAGGGCATCCCCATAAAATTCGAAAGGTGAAAGTTTGTCAACTTCAGAAGATCCCTCAAACATCTCCGATCCACATCTTCCGATCTAAAAAGATTTCGCGATCCTTCAAGTTTGTATACCTGCCCAGCGCTCGCTGAGTTGGCGCGAAACCCATCCCTGACCAGTTTCGAATGCACCTTCATTGAGCCGAGAGCCCTATATGCCGCTTGGCTATCGGCGTAAATATCTACTTTCTTGACAGTTAATATGCAGATGTGTAACCAATCAGCTGCTTCTTTGATTGTGGTTACCTCTACTTGGAATACATTGCAGTGCTTCTGTAACTTGAGTTTGTGTTTGATGGGGAGCTCCTCGCAGAATACTCCTCCGCTAATCCTTCCTTCCAACTTCGAGCCATCCGTGAACAGGTTCACCAGGGACTATCTCCAAGTGTAGCATCCCGTCCACTCCTCCCTTGATGGAATGTTAGTGGTGAATATTCCGCTTGGAATAATCGAAGGTGTACATTGAGCCGTCGACAGGGAGATGAACCCAAACTTTCTATGAATACTTGAGTGTCTGTAAGTGAGGTCGAACCAAGTAGCGGCAATTTTGCCATCCATGTCTACAGGTACCACATATAACATTACTTTAAGCGCTAAATTAGGAGTACTTCGAAGTGATCCAGTGATTGCAATGAGTGCAGTCCTTTGAACTCTATCCAGTTTATTCACCGATGTCGTCCGCTCCAGTGAGTTCCACCAAACTATGACTCAATATAACAAAATTGGCTTTATCATGGTATTATAGAGAAAAAATGCAACTCTAGACGAAAGACCCCATCTTTTGCCATTAGCGCCCTTGCATCCATAGAAGGCGATTTTAGTCTTCCTTATACTCTCCTCTTTGCGATCCTGCAGGCATACAAAATGCTTCGGAAACGCGGGAGTGAGGGAGATATTAACATTTTTTCCTATATTCAAGCCGCCATCAAGGCTCTGACGAAGCCTTGGTGCAGAGCGAAACTAGTACATTGCTCTGATCTATATTCCAGGACAGGGACTGAATTGGCCTCAGAGACCTTCTATCTGGGCATCGGCTTCCTCTGGCAGTTGTTAAAGAGGAACTGCACAAATTATTTCTCAGAAAAGCGCAGAAAAGATGGAGCTCATGTGCTATTTCGAAAACCCTTTGGCCACAGTACAATAAAATAGACTCTTCGCCATTCAACTGCTAAACTCGTAGTTGTGTTTACCAGTCATTGGACGATCGGACCTTTCAAAGAAGGAGACTGTTGAACACTTTCTCTGTAAATGTCCTGGTTTAGCAGCTAGACGATTAAGATCACTGGGTGCTCCTTTCTTCGACAGCCTGGGGCAATGCGCCAACGTAAGTCCCATCAATCTTTTACATTATATCAACAGCTCTGGCTGGCTGTAGATATCTGCCTGTTGGAGGTCTCATAATGGTATCAAAACGGCGCTTTAGTGTTACTTTGAGAGTGTCAGACTGGTACTTCAACCATTTCACTATCTAATCTCCTCCTTATACCTAGGATTAGGCCTAGGTACTTGACCTTGTCAGAAAGCACCAACAAACAACGCCTATTGAGGGAAGTTGAGGTCTGGGCCGAAATCTGTTGCCCATCTAACAACAATTTTCAGATATCCCTGCATCAGAGAAGTAGATCGCATACACAAATTTTTCTCTAACAGTTAGTGCCACACGAGGGTCAAAAAGAAGCAGCAAATTTTAAATCTGGAATTGAGTTATATCAAATTCCAAAAGTATATGCATTATAAATATAAACTGTTTATAAATAAATTTTTATCTGAAAGGCTTTCCGAACGCCGGCGCCTTTCTATTTGCCACTATCTGAAATCATGCATATACTTTTTCAGACTGTATTCCTCTTTGTGGCATTATCTGTGGCTCTGATTCTTGACTTATTCCGCACGTTTTCTTCGGCTAATGATTTCACTACTCCACCACATACATACAGACATATGTACATACATGCACACATACACATTAATTACCTACTTCTGTAAAGAGGAAAATAGTAGCAAAACCTAAGCTTCACTTACATCGAAGATGTGGAAAACTGTTCTCTGTTCATATGTTCGTTTTGTTTTGCCAAGCTTAGTTCGCTAACAGCTTAACCGACAAGCATCTGCTTCAGTCCTCAGTCGTGCAACTAAATGTTTATTACGATTTCTCTTTAGTCAAGTCAAGTACACTCAATTGTATTATAGTTGTAGTTGTAGTTGCGCAGCGCCTCAGCTGAGACGTGAGTCAATTGAATTTCACTTACAACACCATATATATAGATAGGTATATATATACTATAAACTATATACATATACTTACATATGTACATATACGAGGTGTGTTTAAAAAGTACCGCGAATTTTGAATTTTCGCAGGTTACGTATATTCGAATTTCGATTTTTTTGTGGCGAAATGTTGGTACTCATGTCTCTCACTTATGCCGAGGAGTTCGGCCATTTTGCATGTTCAATTAATTGTTGACAGCTGCTTTGCTTGCACGTGTTTCGGCTCGTCTTCGATTTTTACCTATTCAAAAAGATGGATGAAAGAACCTGCATCAAATTTTGTGTGAAAAACGAAATTAGGTGCGCGGATGCATTCCGAATGTTGACTGTGTCATACGGAGAAGCTACTTTGGACCAAAGCAACGTTTATCGGTAGTACAAAATGTTCTCAGAAGGCCGAGAAGATGTGAACGACGGTAAGCGTGTCGAACGCCCGAGCACTTCAACAACAGACGAAAAAATTGATGAAGTGAAAAAAATGGTATTGGCCAATCGTCGAATCAGCGTTAGAGAAGGTTCTGAGGACCTAGACATATCGTTTGGCTAGTGCCATTCGATTTTTTTCAATGATTTGGGCATGAGACGGGTCGCTGCTCAATTTCGACCAAAAGTAGCATCGCATGAACATGGCTAGTGAGATGTTCGACTCTGCCCACGACGACCCAAATTTGCTCCAGAGGGTTTTAACTGGTGACGAATTGTGGGTTTATGGTTATGACGTGGAAACCAAAGCTCAATCATCTCAATGGAAGCTGACGCTCGAACCAAGACTGAAAAAAGCACGCCAAGTTCGGTCGAATATAGAAGGTTTGCCTACCATCATAAGTTCTTGCCACAGAGTTAAACGGTCAATAAGGAATATTACCTGCAATTCATGCGAAGCTATCCACCAGAAACGCCCGGATTTGTGGAAAAACAAAAATTGGCTCTTGCATCACCACAACGCCCCTGCTCACACATTGTTGGTTGTGCACGACCTTTTGGTCAAAAACAACACATTAATGATGCCACAGCCACCGTATTCCCCAGATCTGGCCCCCCGTGACTTTTTCTTGTTCCCGAAACTGAACAGGTTACGCTATGATTAACGAGAAAAAGACGGCATCGACGGAGGAGCTGAACAAGATTAAAAAAATTATGTTTTGAACTGCTTCGAAGATTGGAAAAAACGTTGGCTCAAGTGCATAATATCTCATGGGAATTACTTTAAAGGGGGCAAAATATATATTAATGGCTAAATAAATAATTTTTGAAAAAAACACAAAATTTGCGATATTTTTTGAACACACCTCGCATACTTATGTATGTGGCAACTCTCTGCTCACCCAATTGTGTTGTAAATTTCTGCGCGTCTATTTTCATTAATTCCTTCAAATGCAATAGATTTTTTTGCTGTTGCCCCCTTCAAGTGGCATTTGCCACATACGCATATACTGCGCGATACTTGCCACAATTGAGGAGGGGGAGGAAGATGAAGTTATGTTAAATATTTGCAATGTACACTGGCATTACTTAATTAAAATAAACGCCCGAGGTCACTACGTGGACTCAATGAGCAACTACAATGCTTGTGCATTTGTGCGTATGGATGCATTAAATGAGTGTGCGTGTGCGGCTGAGTAATTGCAGTTCGAGGGGCATTATGTGTGTGTATCTGAATTCCTTTCACATTTGTGTGTTGGTAAGAATTGCAATGTGTAACTTATATTGTTTCCATTTTTCTAGACTGAGCGTAGCAACTTCCATTCCTTCCCTTTTCACTCCGTAGTACACACACCTGTGTTCAAAATAATAGCAGCGTGTCTTGTAGCAAAATTTTTACTATTTACTCAATTTTTATTATATACATATAACGCATAGTTTCAAACTTTCGATGCAATTCAAAACAATTTATCAAAATTTCAGAAAAAATTAAAGTCTTTGTATGCAAGCGTTATGATCTTTAGTCATAATATTGACAATAACAGACTTTTCATTGAATAAAAAATTAAACAGTTATCTGAATACTGGTGTCAAAGCAAAATTTTCTATTGAAAAATATTACTCTGCAATTTCTACCTGCTACTCTATCGAGTTTGCCTAGTGTTCAGTGCTGCAGGTCAGCGCCATAATAAAAATGCTGATAAATTATTCTTTTTATCCTTGGTTGGCGCGACAATCGCTTACGTGATTTTAACTGGCTTTAACAAAACGCGCTAGTCGTTTCTTTCTCGCGAACCGGTGCCAGTTGTAAACACCAAGTGAAGCCAAGTCCTTCTCTTCCTCTGCTACCCCCAACTCGTACCGCATCGAATACTTTCAGAGCCGAAGCGTTCTTTTTAATTTACAATATTAAATTATTGAACTACGAGTATGAATAATTACTACATGTCCACTTTTAAGAATAAGTTTGTTTTTCGTTTGGTGTTGTTTCAAACAAAGTATATCACCTTGACCAAAAGTTCCCGGAATATATTCAGAAAATTAAAAATACAAGTTTATTCGTCAAAAGTGATATTATCGCTTTCAAAGTACTCGAGGGTCTCTGCGACCACGTTTAAAATCAGCTAATCATCGTTTTATTGTGGTTTCTGATGGAGCGGAGTCCCCTTAACACTTTTCAATCTATTGCTTTGCTTGAACGGCATTTTTTACCCATCACGAAGCAGCGTTAAATAAAAACACGAAACTCTTGATCCATGTTTTTGAAAAAAAAAAACAAAACTAAGTTGACTTTTAGCACAATAACTCACGATTTAATGAATAGAATATCATGAAATTTTAATAGCTGTCTTTTTACCTTTAATAACAACTGAAAAGAGGGATGTGCGCAGGGCATTATATTTTAAAGAATGCACGACTTTTCTACCCAAAGCTGCTGAAGCGTGGAAAGAGTGGTACCTTGTATGACGTTATTCGGAAAAAGACTATCAGAGAATACAGAGAGAAATATGAGGAAATACAGAGTCCATAGTGGTTTTAGTTAGAGTAGGTCTCGTAACATCGTAAGCGAACGAAAGTTGCATATGCAACTGCATATGTGCATTCATACACAGATTTGTAAAAGGTGGCCCAAAATGAATCACCCTATCAGCAGATGTTATAATTTTTGCAATTGGCGTCGTATGTCAATTATACCGGACACAAACAAGCAGCCAATGGAGCCCGTAAAGGTCAAAATAAGGATTTCCATCACTCAAAATAATTTTTTTATGTTTAGCAAAAAAGTTTTTCAAAAACATAATCGGTGAATTAATTCTTCCACTGCAAAACCTACCATGGTGAATTGTAAACCAACCTAAAAAAATCATTATGTGTTAGGTATGCACATTTTTTCGATTTTTATGATTGCGGGGTTTTCGGGAGCTCGTTATTGCAATCTTGGGATCCCGGAACTAATACTGGGATTTAGATATGCATTATTGTGCACTGACTTAACTCGAAATAATTTCATCGATATTGTTCAATAAGCCGTCTACCAAATAATAAATAAGAAATAATAATGGGGTTTTAAATATACTATTTTATATAAAGTGAGAATTAGTAAGAAAACAAAAGGCAGTGATTAAATTGAAACGCATTTAGTAGTCCTTTATCGTGCACATGGCTGAGAAAGTAACTTATGGTATATATGTCGAAAAACCGTCGATGCAAACAAACTTCAAAAGTAAAGAAATGCATTTATTGGTTGAAAGAAGCCATTCCCTCTCTCTCTCTCTCTCTCTCTCTCTTTCTCTCTCTCTCTCTTTCTCTCTTTTTCTCTTTCTCTCTCTCTCATTATCTCTCGGGTCTCTCCCTCTTTCTTTGTCTGCCTTGAAAGTTTCACTTCTGTTATGTGTACTACGCTACAAGCACTTTTTTTAATTGGAACAATTAAGCGGAAAGTAATAGGCTCTAATGCATATTCATTTGTTTTAAAATAAAAAAATTAAGCAAGCGTATGTAACTCTTTAGAGGCGGACGTAACTTTATATGATATATAAAAAAAAGTTCAAACACATTCATATTTGCTACAGAGTTCAAGTCAATGATGTTTTTTGCTATAAAGCCATATCCCCTACTTCATTAGAATTTAGAAAATCCCACAAGTCCCGGGGTTATAAACATTGGCTAAAAATTAATAATTAAATAATCCAAGACTTAAAAAATACGGAACTTAAAAAATACCACACTCCCGAGACAGACATCCCTCGTATGTAACAGGCGGCGCTAAAGTAATCCTCCTACCAGAAAATGCTATAAATTTTGCGATTGGCCCCTAATGTCAGTTCTGTTTTGACATTTGTGTAGTAAACACATACGATATACACGTTAATAAACAATGTTACGCTACACTTCTCCAGAACGCGGAATATTGCTGACTATTTATTTGACCAATAATCGGTCGGTGACTTTGGCACAGCGTGAATTTCGTCGCAGATTTCCTCGCCGTCCAATGCCTACTGGTGAAACACTGCGATGTTTAGCCGCTCGCCTCGAAGAGACTGGCATAACACGAGATGCTGCCAGGCGTGGCAGACCCCGGAGTAGCCGTTCTGCAGAGAATATTGCTGCTGTAGCCGAGGATGTCATGGAAGCGCCGTCGACATCGACTAGACAACGTGCCACGCAAATGGGTATCAGTCGACGGTCTTTACAGCGAATTTTGGTACAAGGTTTGAAGATGTTTCCGCACAAAGTCCAGACGGTGCATCAGCTGTCCACGAAGAGCCATTACACCCGCTCAAAGTCACTGTATGATGTGCTGCTTTCGCTGGAGGAGTCATCAGATCTTTTTTCTTCGAAGACATCGCGGGCCAAACGGTTACTGTGAATGGTGAGCGCTACAGAGCAATGATCAACGAGTTCTTTTTGCCGCAACTTGATGAATAGGGATTGGGAAACATGTGGTTCCAACAGGACGGTGCAACGGCACACACTGCACGTGCCACAACCGATATGCTGAAGGATGCATTTCCCGGGCGCCTAATCTTCCGTTTTGGCGATTAGCACTAGCCAGCAAGATTGCCTGATTTGACCGCTCCAGACTTCTTTTTGTTGGGCTGTTTGAAGTCGCGGGCTTATGTCAACAAGCCTCAGACTCTTGCAGCTCTTAAAGACAATATCCGTCAAGAATGTGAAGACCTATCGGCGGAAGTTTTGGCCAAAGTGATAGAAAATGCTTAAAAAAATGCTCAAATGGCAATCAACTGTGGCGGCGGCCATTTACATGACATCATATTCTCGACTTGATGTAAAAAAAATTAAAAGACCAAATAAAAATAATCCACAAGAAGAATCAAAGTTTTTGATTTTTTTTTTTAAATTACAGCCAATAAATATCGCAAGGTTACTTTTGCGCCACCTCATATGTATGTATATGCTTCAATAAGCTTTTCGATTGCCTGTTATTGCGCCATAAATCTTTATGACCATTCATAAATATAATTATTATTAAACTTTAACATTAATTGACACAGCGAAAAAAGTTGAGTAACAAACATTAAATTAATAATATACAATTTTCGAATTAAGCCAAAGAAAAGCAAATCCAAGCAAAAAAACCCAAATAAAAACAAAGCATAAAAATAAATCATTACGCTGGCCAATAAATGGACTGCACTCAAGCGAATGAGCACAAGAACCATAGCCGAAAACTTGTATGCCACGCTGACCTAGACGGAAATATCGAAAGCCATGAAGTTAGCCTAAACAACCGCACACTCGACTTGTACACGCTTCCCTACCCTCCACTGCCCCACTCTTGCTACCTTTCTGCCTAAGCTCTGCAACGCATAACTCGTGATTGAGGTCCTTAGCTTACCACATAAATTCTGCGATATTTAGCCTAAAGTTCTGGAATGCCCAATGTGCATAGCCATTTGTGGTAGGCGAAACGCGAATATGGCACACATATTCACATACAGATACATACATATGTACATACATATAGGTATAGTCACACATTTTCACATTTCTTTTACGTATATAGTCGTGTTTTATGTAGGCATTTGCGTTTGTGCTTTAATAGTTTCCTCGATGTGTTTGTGTGATTGTAGAGGCGGCGGCGTCTGGCTGGGTGTGAAAGGAAACAAAATCAACTTAACGGCGCGCACAGCTAATGGCTCACTTAAGTAACTGAGTGTGAGTTCGATTTTTATTTTTCTCTTTATGCCCATGCCTTTGTTAGCGGTGTCAGTGGGCCCGGCCAGGCTGGCTAAATGGATTTACTATGGAAAAATTATGAAATACGATAATTTATTCAGTTATTCCCAATTGAAAATGTGTGTAAAAAAAAAGTATAAATCGTTAGTATTTGTTTTTAGAAGAGTACCACTTAGTCCCGATTCTGGTTATTCTCAAAATACTCTCTCCTCTCTCTCCTTCTCTCTCTCTTTCTCCTTCTCTCTCTCTTTTCTCTCTCTCTTTCTCTCTCTCTCTCTCTCACTCTCTCTCTCAAATCAAAGTATAAATCAAATTCGTTTCTTTATACTAACCAATATTCAGCACAACACACTCGACCATGTTCCAAATGAGTCCATCTATTAAAATGAGAGTCAATAAATCCCTAAAAATTAATATGAGAATCACTTTACCTGAAGAAAAAAATATTATTTTTTCAGCGTAATCTCCATTTCACTCAATACATTTAATCCCTCGTTTGTCGCACTTTTTGATGCCCTTCAAATATTTCGTTTTTTTCAAAGCCCTCATCCAAGGCTTTTATCAACGACCACTTCATTCAAGGCAAATCTCTCACCACCGAGCCATTTCTCCCGATTTGGAGACAGGAAATAGTCACCAGGAGATATATCTGAAAATATGTTGGATAAGATACCAATTCATAACACAATTCACGCAATTTTGACACTACTAACACAGCCCGTGTGTCGTACTGGCGGAAGAAAACTTTTATCCTTGCCAAATGAAGTCGTTTTCACATAAAATGGGCAACAAATCGGTTCAACAACTCTCGGCTTCGGTTCAACCAGTTCCATCCTCGGCGCAATAAACACCTGTGGGATCTGTCGCCAAGATCTGGTCAACCAAGAGGCTCTTCTTGAAGATCTTCGCCTTCGATCTCTACTGTCACGAAGGTTCCCATGCTTTTTGTATAGAAATAAGTTCATATTTCGTCAACCGATCTCATAGTGTGAATGCAGATCGCCATGCATTGCTTTGATTTCGCCCAGCGATTACCTTTCTTGTCATTTGTGAGCAAAATCAGTACCCATCTTTTTTAAAACTAACTGTTTCCGAAAGACTGAAATCTCTGATACCTACAGACACTTTCACTTCCCGCACCTCCACTCGTCGATCGTCCGATATCGTACTGTGGATTTGATCTACAATTCTTTATATGGTTACCTCAGTTGGCCGAGCAGTCGGTGCAAGACTATTTGCTAAATTTTTAAAAATCCCGCAGTCCCTTCCTCATTAGCTTATATCAGAGAAAGCCTTGGATTTGGGGCTATCAAATGCTTGCTATAACAAGAAATATTTATTTTTTATCTTATTTTATTATATCGCCTTCAAAAAAGGGTCTTTCCGAAATAAAACACTTGTACCGATGAATAATTCAATCATCGCAACATTTTGTAGACGCATTTTCTGTAATCGGTTTCAGTTCTCGCCACGAAATCCCCTTTATGTCTTCTAAGGACTGAGAGCGGTTACCTCAAAGTGGGAATTGGAGTTATGGAAAAAGAAAATAGCAGCCAGAGCATTATCAGTTGATTTTTGAACCTGAGCCAGCGATACGGGAAAAACTTCACAATTGTTCACCAATACCATACTAATTATGATGTAGATTTTTGTTTCAGTTCCAGTTGACGTTTTCTCTACAAGGAGAGTAAAAGAGCACCCTTAACCAACATCTATTCAAAGTATTTATAGACACTCTGAATATTTATAGACTGCAAATGAGACACTGTGCACTAACCGTAACAACACCCACTATAGGCATCGGCAACGTCCTTCAGTCGTTGCTATAATAATTTTCACACTAATGGCGTCCCACATTTTAAAGAAATATACGTCCACTTGACTGTATACGTGGTTAGAAGTATTTAAATGTGTGCGCTGTATACGTGGTTATGCCAACACGCCATTCCAGCATTCTATATATACATACATATACCATATACATATCTTTTTTTAGCTGTACATACACAACAGGGGAGTTGAAGCCTACTATATTTCTTCAGATTACTTTAGGAAGACTTTATACTATTGTACAAAATATCGGTTCAACGAATACGAGTACAAATCTCTAATAGCCCAGACAGACGGCGGGATTCCCGGTACAGATAATTCTGATTCAAATTGCAATCTAACAGACGGTTGCTACGCATATTAGTAAGCAGATTTGTTTATTGGAATTATTGGATAGTTTTTTCAGTAAAAGATAAATTGCAGGCGACAAATACGGGTATGAGCTGCCCTGATACTAAAAAATAATTATTTATTTAAAAAGAAGTGAAATTGACATTTCTTTAACTCCGAGATAGCAATGCCGTGGTATATGTCGAAATATTTTTTGCCATCTGCGAATCAGTTGCACGTTTTCCTCATTTAGTTATGAGCACCTGCTCTTCCTCTCCGTTTAGGTTGAACGTTTCTTTCTGCTCGCCATCCGAAGCTGGAAAAACGCATTTTTAAACTTAAAAATAAAATGAAAATGCTAATATATAAAATATTTACTCCTGTTGTGCTCATCATATTGTTCCAGAATTTTTATGCTGCAATGATTGTTTTCAGTCTTTCTTGTTCTTCTCTTTAAAAGCTGTGTTATTTTTCATTCACATTAGATATTAACCGTCATTTTTTAGTAATATTGTCATTGAAAATTCTCCAAATTTCCTTAAAATATGAGAATTAAGTCTATTAGTTGATCGAGATTTGTTGCACTTATTTCCTGAGATAATTTCGAATTAAGTCGCTAATTTCGATTAACGTCACTTGTCTGTCTGTCTGCCTGTCTAAGCTATAAGGCAGTTATTTTCAGAAGGATTTCAAAGTTTCAATTAGAAGGCAAAAGTCGAAAAACTATTATAAGTCTACAAGAATGTATAATATGTACAAGGGTATGCATGTATAAGCAGGGTATGCACAATATATAAGTATATATATATAAGTATACTACAATATATATACTAAATATCAACAAGTTTTTTCGTATTTTCTCTGTCAAAAAATCTACTTTTTTTAGCTCGAAACGAAATGCAAACTAGTGTCAAGGGGTAGCCGACTCTTAGCGAATTTGACTGAATTAGTTGATAGGATGAAGTAGAAGTCGTAACGATATACGAAAAAATCAACACAATCTCCACTCATATTGATTCGTGGCTATCTGAACAACAACTGATTGGACGTGTGGGTGAGTACATGTTAAATGATCGTGCAGAATTCAGCTGCCAAATCATCTATCTATTATCCTTGCCAGGTAATTATAGTGTTACTGAACGGCTAGACTATAAATTTAGAATTCATTTTCTTGTTTTCTAGAAGTATAATTTTATGATTGTGAAATTGAAAAAAAGAAAACTACTGTACCATTTAGTCACAGCTTGCAATACTCAATTGAAAATAATGGAAATAAACGATTTTTTCCATTTTTAATAATTTGAATAAAATGGTATCAAATGGAAAAAATATAAGTTACTGTTTTTAGTAAAACAAAGTTCTTTTAGTTAGCGATTTTTATTTATCCGCTTTTACGAAGTGTTTTCTCTGTCAATTTGCCAAGAAGTGAATTATTATACTATTGACATCATTTAGGAAACCAAAAGCTACACATTTAATCTTCTATTTTACCCTATCCATTCTGTTGTCACTGCTGCCGGCAGCGCTTCCGCCTCTGTCGCAGTTTGTTGTTGCAATTTTAGTCTCATTCACTTGCAATTTTATGGCAATGTTTGATCATCTGCCTTTATTCCTGATGCAGCACATAAGCAGGTGCAGTTTCCATTACTCCTTTGGAATTATATTGTGGGAATGCTTTAGGTAACTGCCTTTACTGTTGATGCAGCACATAAGCTGTTTCTATTATTTTTTAGAATTAAGGCAAAGTTAGGCTTCAAGGTGTTAACTTATACAAAGAAAATTTCCAAGTGCATATTTGAAAAAATGCTTGAAATGTTTGAAAATTTCCAAAGTAGTAGCACCGTTGCTGTATCACCACCGCGACACTTCCTCAGGTGAGTTTGGGTGAGTTTTTCGATCTGCGAAGAAAAAGAAATCGAACTGAAAAATTTATTTTTATTTCTGACAGAAAATTTTAATAAAATGAAACCTAAAAAATTATAATATTTGTAATAAAAATGTGGGACTCAAAAATTATTATTATATTATTTTTAGAGAAAAAATAAAACTTATGAAGCAATGATTAATGAAAAAAGTAGTAACTCATAAAAAAGACGGAGCAAAAAATAGCCAAAATTAGTTTTATTTTTAATCAATATTTATATATTCTGAGCGATTAATTAAAAATCGAAATGTGAAAACTGCAAAATATTGAAAAAAATTTAATCATTTTGAGGTGAACTCAAGTTGATAATTTTGGTATAAAGTTTTTTAAAGTGGAGTATCTTAGGTCCGTTTATATTTTAATTTTTTTTTACATTTAAAAAAGCAAATTTGACAAAAAAAATGGTGCAACAAAATTTCTTTTTTGGTAAAAAGTTTTGGGAAAAAAGTGTGGGGAACACAATTTTGGAGGAAACAAATGCTGGGAAAAATAATCAAATAAAAATCGGAATTAATTATTCCACTTCTGTTTTTTAATTTTTAGGATGCTTTTTTAAAAACCAAATTTGCGAAAACATGTTGCGAAAAACATTTTTTTTTTGGTATAAAGCTATGAAAAAAAAAATTTTGTAAAAAAAAAATTTTTTAAAAAAATTTCAGTTAAAAAATTCTTGAAAAAAGTAGAGAAAAAAAATTTAGAAAATATTGAGCAATTTAATTTTGGGGAAAATTTTTGTTTTTCCATTTCTGAAAAGCTCACAATTACTTTTTATTTTTATCTGAGACTATGCTCAGTAATCCCTGCATGTTTCAAAATGTGATCCCCATAACTTTTTTAATATAAAACATCTCAATGATATTTGTGAGTCATATGATCTCATCATATCAAGATCAGGCGATCACCTTATGACAGATGGTCGTCTTATTTGAGCCAGTGTAAAAAAAAAATTATCTTCATCATATTCAGCATATCTTAAATATTTGTCAGAGGTACATGCCGCATATAACGCGTTATTGATATAAAATTTATCTTTGATGGATGTGAATCACATGGTGAGGTCAGATAATCATATCAAACGATCACCTCATGAGAATCGAAAACCTCTCCAATTTCTGTCAATCTAGAAAAATTAATATGATTATCTTACTCAACATATCTTAGATATCTTTGAGTGTGAATACCGAATTTCGCTAATTTGAACTAATACTTTCTAATCATCCAATAAACAAGGTGGCGTAAAATTAATCATCTAATTATGTTTTGAATAATTTAATACCAAAAAAACTTTTTAGTGACTTTGATATTGCTGCAGCTGTCTACTTCACATGTGTAAAATGTCATTGACGTACGAAAATTAGAAAAATCTTCCGAAAGGGTGACTAATTTTGCCCCCCCCCCCCCCCTCCCCCCCCCCCCCCCTCCTTCTTTAGTAATTCTAGCGACCGCCCTTAAGCTTCATTAAGCAACTACTTAAATAAATCCACACTCAAAGTGTGTTCGTTACATTAGGATATGTATCAGAGTAAATGAGATCGGAAGCCATAAAGCATTTAAAGCCACCCATTACTTAGCGAACTTTCAGGTACCTTGCACGCTCTTTTCCTTTTCCTCCTCTTGCTTTTTTTATTCAATTTGTGAATGTAAACAATTTAAAAGGTGCCTTGCTAGCGGCTTTCCGGCATCATACTTAATTTAAATGCGGTAAAGATTGTGGTAAAATCACACACATCCGTTTTGTGCGCTTGCGACTCACTGCTGAATGGCAGCAAGGCGTTCTTGGGTGCCTTTGCCACGAACACGGAAATTTGCCAGCAATGCGGCAGCGAATCAACAAACTGCAACGTTATAAATCTTAGAATTCAATTTACCAAACATTTTAAAACACACACCAACACCAACACCAACACCAATACTGAAACGCGAATTCATTGTACATGCAGACATACTTATGTACTAAAGTGAATAGACGCGGCCCTGTAGGTGAAATCGAAGCATGCAAATCTTGTGAGCCAGCGTTCCACAGCAACATATTGAGTATAAGTAACAGCTGTACACCGTTGAATTGCTCAGAATTAGAAGCGGCATATATTAAGCCTTATCTATCCGTCCGTTCAGTCAGGCGATAATGAGCAAAACATTTGGTTACTGAAGTATTGCTTACTAGGAACTTTGCAGCAAATTAGAAAATTTAATCGGAATCCCTTTTAATTAAAAAAATAAGGTATCGCAAAATGATCGGGAATCATGCAGATCTCCTAAGCTATCGACGCACATAATTCATCAGTTTGTAAGTAGAAAAAAAGTAGTAAAACAAGTAATAAATTATTTTATTTTAATTTTTTAGATAAAGTTACTACGGAGCCGAAACTAACTAGCAACAGAGGCTATCCGTCTTAGTAATAAAATAAACTACCATTAAACCCCTCACTCACATAAAAAAACATTTCGCAACCCAAATTTTCTTGCAGGGTTATCACATCAGTGTGAGGTAGTTTTCAGCATATCTTCAAACAGTCGTAACAGCGTCAGATGTGTGAGAATGAGGAGCATATGCACAATTTTACATATGGAACAAGAACAGCTGACAAGCCAGAGGCTGCGAACACACGAAACCAACAACCAAAAAAGAAATCATTATACCCTTCTGAGATAACGGAGACTTATATCAAATTATAGCCCTTGGCCATTAAAGCCTAAGATGAAACCTGTTAATGGATAACTAATTTATAATTAATAGTCTTCTGAATAAATAAAAACAATCCTTTAAACTAATTATTTTGTTTAATGGCCCAACACTTCATAATTTTTTATTATTTTTTTCATTTCGAAACTAACTAACTTTTTTCATGATTTCTCATTTGGTTGGGTACATATTTATTTAAAACTATATTACCTATTAAATAAATAACCAAAACCTTAAAAATAATAAAAATATTGAAAACCTTTTGCAAAAACAAAAATACCAGAAAAAAGGAGGTATTAGAAATATTATAGTCGGACGAATACACATATCAAGGGGGGGTCAATATGTACTCGTGCTAGAAATGAAGACCATTTTTTCCAAAATATTTTTTATTTTTCAAAATTGTCCACTTTTAGAAAGATACCCAACGCTCCAGCCATTTTTTCAACCCCTCTAAAACATAAGATTTGTCGAACTCTCCAAAACACGCCTCTATCGCGACTATGATTTCATCGTTTGAACAAAATTTTTTCGCGTACCATGTCTTCATGTTAGGGAACAAGAAAAAGTCGCAGGGAGCCTGATCGGGTAAATACGAGGTGTGCGGCAGCAATTCATAACACAAGTCATGCAGTTTGGCGGTGCCAACTCCGGATGAATGTGCAGGTGCGTTATCGTGGTGAAACAGCACTTTCTTCTTCGCCAGATTCGGCCGTGTTTCCTTCCATTTTTTGCGAAAGAAGTCCAATAACTCACTGTAGTATTATCCAGTGATCGTTCTTCCTTTTTCTAAAAAATCCATAAAGATAGCATCCCAAAAAAATCGTCGCCATGACCTTTCTGGCCGATGGGACTGTCTTCGCCTACTTTGGAGCAGATTTACAGGGAGTAATCCATTGTTTTGATTGTTGATTAGTTTGTTTGTGTCACAACTCGACTCGACTCGGTGAAAACTCTACGAAAAATTCCTTCGGCTCACGCTTAAATTCCTCCAAACACTGCTTCGAAATTAACAGGCGTAGCCGCTTCAATGTTGCATGTGAACAATAGCGGTTCTCAGCGGGCCGAAATTTTTTTCATCGCCAATTTATTATGTAAAATCTGAAGTGCCACTCCGATCGACACACCTATGGCCTCTGTTACTTCGCGCACTTTCGTTTGTCGATCAGCGAGAATCATGTCGTGGACTTTTTGACTTTTGGACTACTTCTGCTGGGCGTCCTGGTCGCTTCTGTTCGTGTTCGCCCACGCTTAAATTCGTTGAACCAATATCTAACTGTGGTCATAGATGGCGAAGCGTCACCGTAGACAGAATCCAACTTTGTTTTTATCTCCTCGAATTTTTTCCTATCCAAAAACAAAAAGCGAATTACCATCTTAGCGAAAATCACGAAACACGTCTTACTCGAATAGCTGCCAAATCCAAACTAACCTATCAATCGGTCTAAAATTGGTTTTGCCATCGTTTGATAGGCCACCGTGTCATCAGACACGGGTACTTATTGAACCGCCCTCGTATACAGAGATATGCGCACATACATACATGCGGAATAGATGGACCGGACCTTAATGGAAGGCACCTCAGACCGGCTGCTTTATGTCCACGTAAAATTAAAAGCTAACTTCAGTGTCATTTACGAGATGCAATGGACAGGGCAAGGCAAAACGTGCATTAGACTTTGCGACGTCTACTATATTTGCCATGTAAAGCAGCGCACATTTGGTGTTGAATTTATAGTGGGGGATAGACTTCGTCACCAAGTATCATACGATGGTGGACGAGCGTCTCGCCCAAATGCAATTTTTCAAAACTCGCCCATTTGTGCCCACGTCCCGATGGAAGAAGAAGAACGATGCGAACAAATATTGATTCAATGAGCACCCGAACTGGGGTCCGAAACATGGTAGTCAACAGCACCCGATTCCATGTCTCTGTGCAGCAAAGAAGGATATCTAACTACGCAATGATGTTTCACATCGAGAAGCTGCAATCGCAAACGACAGTCGGAAAATTCGCTATCGCCACTCACTCCCGCTCTCAGAGAGTACTGCCCTGCAAGCCGACATGCTCGATTAGTTTAGTCGCATTTCTCGTTCATTGTGTGCTGCCGCTAAAGAAGAAATCGGATTTCGGCGAGCCCAAAAAAAAATCAGCACGACGAGGTATGTCGCGTAGTGTTGCGCTAAGAAAGGGCGTTGCTGCTTATAGGGCCACGATCAATCGGATGCAACGCAAGTCATGTGGGATCGCTACCGGGAGCTGAAAAAGGAAAAGAGACGTATTATCAGAATGAAGAAAGGAGAAGTTGTAAGAGACTTCGTTTATCCAGAAACCAGCAATAATACCTATAATGATGTCAGCATAGAAATCCAACGGAAAATCTCTCTGCCAACAAGTTTTACTTTGGACTAAATAGGCAATTTAGTAGGTCCTAAAACAAGTCTAATACCCTCGACCAGTTGTATGACGGAGAAGCTTGGACGATGACAACATCCGATGAGGCGTCCCTCGGAGTGTTTGAGAGAAAGATTCTGCGGAAGATTTTTGGAACTTACATGTTGGTGACGGCGAGTATTGCAGATGATGGAACAATGAGCTGTATGAACTTCACGGCGCAACGAATAAAGATCCAGCGGCTAAGTTGGCTTGGTCATGTCGTCCGAAATGATAGAAACGCTCCGGCTCTGGAAGTATTCGATGCAGTAGCTGCTGGTGGTAGCAGAGGAAGAGGAAGGCCTCTTCTGCATTTGAAAAATCTGGTGGAGAAGGACTTAGCTTCTCTTGGTGTTTCCAACAGGCGTCGGTTAGCGCGAGAAAGAAACGACTGGCGCGCTTTGTTAAAGTCGGCCAAAATCGTGTCAACGGTCATCGCTCTAACCAAGAAGAAGAAGAAGAATAAAAAGAAGAAGATGTGTTAAAGCGCAGAATTCTCAAAAATCGGTGACATTTCTTCACAAGTTTTTTTCGGCTTATAAATTTTCTTTTGCAAAAAACTTTTGAATGACATGGCAATAATTTTCGGAGGGGTATGCACTTACTAGGAAATGTCAAATATAACGTCGAGTACTGATATATAAATCCGTTGACATCGCTTACTAAACGACAAGGGAACTAATGAGAACACCACACGCCAACCATATGGCTAAGAAAGTGGAGTAAGAAAAGTGAAGACGTCACCATTTTCAGCGCGAAATGAAATGCTTCCACTTTGCATACAGACGACCAGCTGGTGTTATCAAATTGAAGAGCTGGCGGAGGAGTTTGAAAGCTAAATGAACGTTGAAGTACTACGCCAGCGAGAGCCGCGCATATAGACAAAAAAAATCATCTCAACTGTTCCGCTAAATGTGGAGCAATTTTATTGCATGAGTTGCTGATTCAACACACCAGCAACACGCGTTCGTAACTGGAGCAGGCGTGAAGAGCGACGAAGGCTTACTCTCATTTATGTTTAAATGTATGTATGTACGAGTGCATGCACATGTGGCAAAGGAATACGAGGATGCATATGTGTGTGTTTGTGTGTATGTTCATTTATGTAAGTGCGTTTTACTGGCAAAGCAAAATCCACAAAACGCGCAGGCATACTTAAATACATCTAATACCAGTGGGTGTGTGTGTGGATGTGTGAATCTATTTCAAGTGCGCAGCTTTACAGGCGTTCAACGCCGCCATCGTCAGCCACCTCCCTCTCTCTATGCAGTAGTGTCCCTTTAAATTGAATTTTATTTGATTTCGTTTTCATTTTTCTACCACATCAACAACTTCCTCTTGGGTCTGTCTGCTCAAAAATCTCTTCATTTCCTTGCCATTTATTTTGCTACCTTCTAGCAGTTTTACTGCCGTCATTTTATCAGTGTATCTTCTGCTTCTATCATTCGACTGACATAGTCATTTTTCGATTTGCCTGCAAATTTGCATAAGATAAAAATAACAAAATTTAAGTAAATTCAATTTCAATTGTCATTTGTTTTTGGTGAGCGCGTGTTGGTGATGATTTCGTTTCGAATTCTCTACGCCTGTGGTTCCTTTGCTCTTTGCCAAATATGTATTAGGCACGCTTCAACGCGTATCATGCTTTGTATGGAAATGCGTTTCCTTAAATCTGAAATATACGAATTGACAAAATTAAGAGAAAATATTTTACTAGAAACCATAACTCAAACGATTTAGAAATTAAATTAGAAATTATACTCATCCACAGATTGTCGCCAAACCTTATCAGTGACGGTATCGTTCTCTTTACATTGAGTTGCCTTCATGTTTTGAAGCCCAATAGTGGGCATTATTGGCAACTAACACCACCTTCGTCAAACGTAGGCCCATTTGGCCACAAGATTTTTTTTGTTTAAGTATAATACAAATTCGACATCTGAGCTCGAATCTACAGAATTCTACTCGTCTTAATGGATCCCCGTCTTCTACAACTTCTGCAGCCTTTTAGCGATATGGGTACTGTCTAGTATTATGCGCTACAAACCATAACTTCTACTGCAACAATCCCAGCAGCTCTGCAACTGCATTCATGGAGCAGTGGTTGGGCCTCTCTAAAAGTGAGGTCATATCTTGTTTTCGTATTCTTCTTCTTGCTTGACGCTTTAACAAAGCGCGGCAGTCGTTTCTTTCTCGTGCTAACCGGCGCAAGTTGAACACACCAAGTGAGGCAAAATCCTTCTCCACCTGGTCTTTCCAACGCAGAGGAGGTCTGCCTTTTCCTCTACTACCACCAGCTGGTACCGCATCGAATACTTTCAGAGTCAGAGCGTTTATTTCCATTCAGACAATATGACTCAGCTAACGAAGCCGCTGAATCTTTATTCGGTGCGCTATGTCTATGTCGTCGTAAAGCTTGTTTTCTTATTCCTCGCCAAAATTACGGGTCGCCCAATATCAGTACACGATCTCCGGTAAGTTGTATCAAAGACACTAACATCAGGTACCCCCAAGTAGGATACCCTAGCATTCATCATGTGCCCCATTTGTATGATCATGGCTACAATTTTGTAGATGGTGTTAAGTAAGGTTATTCCTCGACAGTTGCCGCAGTCACGCAGATTGCCTATCTTGGGCAGCTTCACTATGATGCCTTTTGTCCAGGACGGAGTCAGCTTTTCATTGCTCGAGATGGCGGTGATGTGGGGATGAAGAATTTCCGCTGATATTTGCAGGTCGGCAGTCATTAGTTCAGGCTGTATGTCATCGTTGCACGCAGCTTTATTGAGCTTCAGCTTCTTAATTGCATCCTTAATCTTCGCTAGGCTGGGGCAGGATGTTGTTATTTCATTGCTAGTTGTTGTGCTACCCACTTCAAAGCCAGGTATACTGCTAAGAACAATGTTGCTAGTTGCTTCAAAGTGTTCCTTCCATCTGCGGATCTGGTCATCATTGGAAGTCAGCAAAGCACCATTCAGATCTCTGACCGCCTGGTTGCTGTTACTCCGCTGGTTGGTTAGGCGGCCAACTATGCGGTACAGCTGCCTCATGTTGTTTACTCCTACTGCCGCTTCGGCATCGCTAGTAAGGTCTTCAATAAACTTTCTCCTATCGTTTCTGGCCGATTTTTTACTTGCTTCGCCACCGCTCTGTAGGCTGGCCGAAGGGAGCCATCGCTGATAAGTTGCCTTTTTAGTTCGCTTCTGCGCTAAATGAGATGCCCCAAGTGGTGTCAGAGATTCATGGTTTGCCGTTGGTGGTCTTTACCGTGCCAAGTTTTTCCTGAGCGATCTGCCTGAGCGTGGGGTTTGTAGTTTCCCAATCAGTGTTGTTGTGTTTGTTGAGCCGCTTCTCGCGAAATGCGATAGTTGTTTCTTTTTTGGCCGCGGGATCGCGCAACAGCTGGACATTGACCCGCTTGGTAATTGGTATTATTTACAATAACTTTCAGCAACATGTAAAGTAGCCGCCCCATATAGTAAAATTCTCATGCACACGCACACAACAACATTCACCCTACAATGTGAATATATCCACCCATTCGATCGCTTGAACATTCATAACAAAACTTGCATTCCTTTGAATACCATCACTCAGCCATGCACCGGCTGATGTTTGGCTCTCTGAGCGAAGAGAAGGCTTGCCTCAGCAAAGTATTCCTTTTACATTCATATTTTGCATAAACTCTTGGCAATTTGCCGCGCAGACGAAAAATTAAATGTTAAATGATTTAATGGCTTTTCATACCATTTCATAAATTTATGGCCCGCTCTTTTGAAGAAAGAGTGCATTTCCAAATTTTGTGAATACATATGAAAATCCGTTCGGCAATGGTGCTAACAGCTTAGCAACGACATCAACGCAAAAGTCAACACAAACAAAACTAACAAAATACAAACAAAAACTCGAACGACAAGAACAACAATAGAACTTGGTGAAATCGCGCTGCTTGCCGACTGATGCAGAGGGTACGCGGAGGGAGCTGGAAAGAAGAACAGAAGCTGTAGCTTCAAAATAGTTTTGTTAGCACATCCATTTGAGAGCTGTGGCTGACAATTTTATTTAAAATTTTAATTGCGGTTAACATAGCAGCATAAAACGCGTGCAATGATTTTATTATGCAGGGAAAATGCAGAACCACAAAAACAAGAATCAAACGGCACTGCTGGAGAAGCAAATGAGGGCGAGCCGGACTGAAAATAATGTTAAGTAGGTATATTTATATGCAGTATTTCGGAGCACAGCGCTGTTTGGCTAATTAATGTGCGTAAATTAAATGCAAGCGAAAACTTTTCAATAATTAATTACAATACAAATTTAAATCAAAAAGTTAAATACACACTTTTTCAACAATTTTAATGCCAATTAACTGAATGGGGTGTGTGGAAAACACTTAACACTTAGCTGAAATTGGTTGGCGGCAAGCACGTTTAATGACCTAGTGGAACGACCGGAAATATGCTCGAATGTGCATGGAGTATAAGTACATATACAAGGTGGAGCAAAATTAAAAAATTATGTTTTTTTTATGTATAACTTCTTTGCTAAATAAGTCCACTTTATCATTAATAAAAGTCATTTTTCCTACTCCAAATGCAGCTATGCTCCCCAAACCATTGCATTTCCTCCTCCATGCTTAACGGTAGGAATAAGATTTTTTTCTCAGTTTCGTATTTTCTTTTCACCAAACTTTTGGAAGGCCTTCTGCTCCGAAAACATTAAATTTCGTTTCACACTGAATATCACGTTTTCCCGAAAAGAATATGGCTCATTTATATAGCATTTGGCGAACTCCAATCTTTTCTTTCTGTTAATATCTGAAATGTCGGGCTTGCGATTCAGTTATCAGCAATTCTTCGTAAAACAGGTCTATTCCAGAATAGACCACTAATCTCGATTTACTCTGTTTTGGAAAGCAGTTAGTAACATTTTGTTTGCAATAATTAGTATTACAGCTTTTCGGGACAACAAAAAATTTGTTTCTCGATAAAACACACTCTAAATATTATACGTACCAAAGATGACAGATTAAGAGGTTTGACCATCAGCTATGGTGAGAAACAAAATTATGAGGGTAATTTCGGCCATTCCGTTGTTCGGCTCAGACCAAATTTGACAGAAGCAGCTGATAGGCTGACACCATTCGGGGCATGCTTCCAAAACAACTGAGACTCAAAAAAAATCAGCCAATGACGCTGCGTTGCCGTCTGAACACAGACTCATGGGACAAGTGCGTGAGTGCATGTGGAATGATCGCGCAAAATTCGGCAGCCGAATCTCAGAAGTGACGGGGCAGCCGAAGTGCCCCTCTCAATTTTCTTTTTCACTTAAAGACAAACCTTATAAATATATCATCCTTGACTTCGGCTGCCGACTCGGCAGCGCAATTCTTCTCGCCTATTTCACACGTCTTCACTCACTCGTCTAATCAGTCGTTGCTCAACCAGCAACTAAGGAACATGAGCGGAGGTTATGTTGATTTTTTTCGCATATCACCAAGCGATCGCAGTTTTTTTTCATAAGGAAAATCGCTGTTTTAACTCCTTTTTAATTTACTGCTCAAAGAAAACACAATAGAGTTTTAAAGGCTCTTCTCTCATCTAACCAATAAAATGAGCTTTACTAACGTCTCTAAAGGGTTTTTCAATAAGGGCGGGTAGATGTTGAAATGGAATAAAACAAGCTGTATGTGAGTTATTGACAAAATTATTTTTTTATTTGAAAGGCGCATATATGCCATTAAGTGTGGAATGTGACATCAATCAAATGCTTGCCTCGGCTTCTTACGGTGGAACGGATCCGAGTGGTCCAATTTTCAATGACTCTTCCGCATAGATCCGGCTGAATTTGAGCGATGGCCTGTGTTATGTTCACCTTTAGAGTATCGGTCGATTGTGGTTTATTAGCATAGACCTGAGACTTCAAGAAACCCCACAGGAAAAAGTCTAGCGGGGTCAAATCGCATGACCTTGGTGGCCAATTCGCATCACCTCTGCGAGATATAACCTTACCCTCAAATCGTTCATGCAGAATGTCAATCGTGGCGTTTGCTGTGTGGCACGTAGCGCCGTCCTGCTGGAACCCCATGTCGTTTAGGTCCATATGGTTCAATATGGGCTATAAGAAATTGGTTATCATCGTTGTGTAGCGCTCGCTGTTGACGGTGAGCGCCTCACCAACGTCGTTTTCAAAAAAGAACGGATCAATGACACCGCCGGGCCAAAATCCACACCAAACGGTAACTTTTTGAGGATGCATTATCACCTGGTGAACGTCGTGTGGATTGGTGTCGTCCCATATACGGCAATTTTGTTTGTTAATCGTCACTAAAGATGATTTTTCGCCCAAAACTGGGGTTCTCTTCCAAACGATTCGAAGCCCAGTCAGCGAACAAACAGCGTTGTCTATGGTCATCAACTTTGAGCTCCTGGGTCAGTTGGATCTTGTACGGGTGTAGGCCCAAGTCCCGACGCAAAATTCGCCAAGTTGAAGTTTGCGAAAGGCCAAGCTCTTGTGCACGGCGAGGAATAGACTGCCTCCGGTTCTGCTGTACACTTTCACGGACCGCG
Source organism: Anastrepha obliqua (assembly GCF_027943255.1). Lineage (NCBI taxonomy): Eukaryota > Metazoa > Arthropoda > Insecta > Diptera > Tephritidae > Anastrepha > Anastrepha obliqua. The sequence goes on along the minus strand of NC_072896.1, from coordinate 96,596,985 downwards.
GCAATGTTCTCGGCTGATCTTGCGTTCCTTGAACGTACGGGTGTTGGCTGATTGTTTACTGACCCGTTCGTCTCAAATTTGGCCACACAAACGTTGAAGAGTCGACTTTGAAGGGCCACCACGTCTACCGAAAAATGGGCGCAATGCGCGCAACGTTTGCGTTAAGAACACTCATTTTGATAATAAAGTTTTATCATTTGCACGTGCTGTTCAATCGTGCAACTTGCCATGATGATTTGGTATAAACAACTGAATAATAAACAAAAGATTTGACAGATGTCACCAAAACAAAATGGCTGCCACTGGGCGCCAAAATCGACCCGCGCCAATTGAAAAACCCTTTATAAACTATTCTTAGCTTTGAGGTGCTCTCTAACTCTTATCGTTTACAAAACCAATTGAATTATTTTCACGTGGTGGCGGTTAGCTGTTATTTATTTACATCATAGTAATTAACCCCAGTTTACTATAACGAGCGTTTAAGGGGACCCGGTGGTCTTGAGCACGAAAGTTTCACTTATTTTCACGATTTTTTTTTTCCATTAAAAATTAAGAAAACGATATTTCAACTTTTCGTGCTTATTACTACATCTATTGAACATACAAACAATTTTTCATTTTATTTTAAAAACAATTTTTATTATTATAAAAATGCCGCTGAAGAAGACCCTCTCGAAAAATCGGACCCGGACGACGTAGGTGATTTCGAAACTTCTACTCATTTGCAACACAAAATTCAAGAAGTTTATTAATCAGAAAGAGTGCAGTTATGGTAGGAGCTACAACAAATCGAAAAAATTAAAAATTTAATTACAAAATGGAGCGGCTTGAAAAAAAATCGTAAAACCGGGTCTTTTTCACTAGTTTTTTTGTGTAAAAAATAGGAAATTATGTAAATAAAATTATGATTTTAGTACCGACGAAAGCCATACATGTTGTTGTAAACAACATATTAAAATTTCAAATGATTCGGATGAATTTTTTTTCCATCCCCGCCGCGCCGAAAAAGTCGTTTCGAGATAAATGAGTTTAAAGTTACAGGAGAGCGCGGGCCGCTCTCTACCTAGTTAATGAGCTGTAGAAGCAATAATATTGAGAATTTCCGCAAGAAAATTTCATAGTATATTTTTAAAATACTATACTTTCGTAATATCGGAAAAACCAAAATCGATTTTTTGAAATTTCTAGACCACCGGGTCCCCGTTATTTCATAGTATATTTTTAAGATGGTAATGGTCATGGTTGTACTGGTTAGGCTAAGGCTTTGTTTGATTTATTGTGCGCCCCTAATTACTTAATTATAATTATTTAGTATAGGAGGGAACCAGCTCCTAAGGAGGGAGCAATTATAGGTATACCTCCTCTAGTTGGTACGAGCCCAGGATTCTATGTCTCATGGGGCCTAATGCCTCACAGTGATTAAGTGTTCCATAGACTCCTTTTTATCACAGCAGAACCTGCCTGATCTTGCCTCTAGATAAGCCTATTGTGTTAAAGTGTTTATTACAGCAAAGTGGCCTGTAAGTACTGCACAGAATAATCTAAGGCCCTTTTTATCTAAAGTTAGAGCAGAGTTTGCTCTGTTGGCATTGAAGTTCAAAAGCTTTTTGGACTGATTAAGGCCGCTTGTGCCATTCCAGTGTTCCCTGATTTTAGTTTGGATCCATTTTTTGGTTTCCTTATTTATTATCTTTATTCTTGTTAAAGCCGAAAAATGGGGTTGGTCCAATAGATAGCTAATTTTTTGGTATAAAAGTCTGCCTTCTCGTTTCCTTCGTGTCCCTCATGTCCTTGTACCCAAATCAGTGAGACTTGATTATAAGTGGCCAGTTTGTTGATTGCATTGTTACACTCTACCAAGACTTTGGACGTGAATATGAAGCTATTCAAGGCTTTGAAAACCGATTGGCTGTCCATAAGTATTTCAATTTTTACTCTCTCGAACCCTCTTTCGGATATGATTTCCACTGTTTCGATTATGGTGAAGAACTCCGCGTGAAAAATCGTGGTATCTGTTCTTAGTGATAGGAATTTATGTGCTTTAGGCCCCTCTATTCCTGCTCATACTCCTTGGAGCGTTTAGGAACCATCTGTGTACCATTTTTGGGAGTCATCATTTATCCATGTTGGGTTAGTGTTCCACTCTTCCCTAGAAGGGAATATAACCTTGTATCTATTTATAAAATTGAGTACGAGTTCCGTATGAAACGAGAGTGCTTGCATAGTAGCTTCGTCTTGTATTTCTAAATGTAACGGTGGTAAATTTAAAAGCGCTTCCATGCACCCAGCTGGGGAGTTCTCATTGCCTCTGTTATGCTTAGGCATCTCAGTCTTTGTAGTTTACACAGTTTTGTTTTAACCCACCATACCAAAGCTCTATATAGTACAATAGGTCTTACCATTTGGGTATAGATCCAGAAGGTTATTTTAGAGTTCAGACCGCAGGATTTACCCAAGAGTTGTTTTGTTGTCGAAAGGTTTTTCGTCGCCTTTTTATTAGTGAGTTAAGGTGGGCCTGCCTGAGGTACCTCTATTCCATTTATTCCTAGGGTGGGTATCTTTAAACCCCGTTTCCTGGTAAATGGGATATTAATGGATTTGCAAAGGTTGATAGATATCGTAAAAATTGGCCAATATTTGATTTTTTACTCCCAATAGTCCGGCCTAGCCGAATGGGTTGGTACGTGACTACCATTCGGAATTCACAGAGGGAACGTTGGTTCGAATCTCGGTGAAACACCAAAATAAAGAAAAAGTTTTTTCTAATAGCGGTCGCCCCTCGGCAGGCAATGGCAAACCTCCGAGTGTATTTCTGCCATGAAAAAGCTCCTCATAAAAAATATTTGCCGTTCGGCTTGAAACTGTAAGTCACTCTATTTGTGGAACAACATCAAGACGCACACCACAAATAGGAGGAGGAGCTCGGCCAAACGCCCAAAAAGGGTGTAAGCGCCAATTATATATATATAATAGTCCGCCCTTTTTCATCAACTACTCAGATCAATATAAACTTTACTCTACTCTACACACCCACATGTGGGTTATTAAATCAGTAAACGCGTACAATATGTGACAAATAATACACCTACACTGACATGCCAATAAGCAAAAAGCGTCAGCGCTGATTTAATTATCTCCCTAACTTAGCCTACTGCCGCCCCATTCATTAAAACCTCGGTCATATAAAGTAACCGAAAAATTAAGTCAGCTTATTTGGGCTTAACTCTTGCAAATATTGTTTCCACATGTGGGCGCTAAAGCTAAAGTTCGAATGCACGAGTATGTATGTATGTATGTATGTGTGCGAACATAAGAATTTATTAGCCCAAGTGTACGTGCCATATCACGAAGGCCAATTGTGTTAATTAATTGTTAAATAAACCGAAATCTTGACATTGCTTTCTTCTTTCTACGCTGTTCGACTCAGTGTCGCCCACAACTTAAATACGCACTTCCATTTATGTGTGTATGTGTGTAGACATGTTTTCTTCGCACACAATTTCGATTGTGTTTATTTGTGCGCAAATGTGTTATTGACGGATAATCGCAACGGCGTTCATGACATTGCCATTAATGGCCCATCAACACATCGTAACCTACTTTTGTCCTCATCATTTTGATGTTTTGACACTTCAATAATTCAGTAAATAAAATATTGGGGAAAATCATTGGAACGAATGGATTGTGAAAGATGTTTGATTTGATTTTGTAAAGAGCGAACATGTGGAAATAATAGAGGTGAAAAAATGGCAGAGCAACTGAAGTCTATTATTGTCGAAAATTCAATTATTAGGAATTTATGATTAAATAACTGTTATGTTACAGTGATTAGGTCCCAGCACTAACTAAGGTTCAACTGGAAGTTAATTTTGGGGAAGCAAATCTTTAAAAGATTATACAAGGTGGCGCAAAATTAATCACCCTTGTGAACTAAACAGCTGCTGTATACAAACAGACAAGCAACGAATTGCGTAAAGCACAAAATTAAGATTTTCAACACCCAAAATAATTTTTTTACTTGGTAAAAGTGTTATTCAAACAAAATTGGATGACTAATTTTGCGCCATTTTGAATATGAGTAAAGAAATTTTTAGTGAAACAGCTGGAAAAATTCTTGAAAAGCTGCAAGAGCCTTAAGGCTCTTTTAATTCCTTGTCTTTTGATTTTATTTTTGCTTTTGATTTTTTTTTTTATAATTTTTTTTTTTTTGTAACTATCATAAAGCTTTGTCACATGTCAACATTGGTCATAACAACAATTTTTCTCTCTCTTTCTCTCTCAAGTTAACTAAAATGAATTATATTCGCGAATTAAATGATGAGAGAAAAATCGATTTTTAATTATTGTAAAATCTAACGATATTGAAATCGAGATCGCATTAAATTCGCATAGAGTCCGAGCAATAAGTGCATTGGACTCGAAATTCGTTTGAATATCTTAAGATGAAAAGGGTAAGAGCCTAGGTAAGTTCTCGCAGGAATAAGAAAGTTAATGCGTTGCAAAGGAAATGCACAATCAAAGTCAGCTTGAATTAAATTAAACACAAAAGAAAGCGACAGAATCGGTATTCTGCACCAAAACGATTTTAATCCAATTAATAACAAGCGGGAGCATGAGAAGCATAGGAGACAGAAAATTTTTAAGGAACTTATGATAGCAAATTGATGAGAAGGTCTCTAAATAAATGAATCATATTTTAGTTATTTCTTCCTGACATTTTTCTAGTATCTTCTAATAAAAATGTGATGTTTCATTTTTTATTGGCAATTGCTATTATTGTTGGTGTTAGTGATTATTTTTGTGTTGTTTGTGCATGTGTTGCCATAGACGGGAAACATGGTATGATACTTGTTTGTGTGTGAAAAGAAGTGAGGAGAGGATAGGGAGAAAGTGGTTCAATTCGACTGCAGGACTGGTTTAAAGAGCGAGATGTCCTTTCTGTGCGAGTCATAGACTGGAATGTTAGAATAACCAATCCAGTTTCTTTCAAATTTTCATTTTCCGTTTTAAGAAATTTTCGAACCTCTGTTATGTCTTGTTCACGTAATTTACTTAGAATTTCCTCTTCTTGAACTCCTCTCAGGTCATTGGTTAATTATTCTCTTGGTTACATTTAATGTTTTGTGCTCAGTTACATCAACTTGAATGGAAGAGTTGCGAGCGGTGCGGCTAATAAGTGTCTGCACTTGGGCTAAATTTTTTGTAAGAAGCTTTTCACATTATTTTTGATTAGGAATGGAGAAATGTCACTTACATTTTTTTCACTATTAATTCGCGTCTTTATGAGGTATTCGGGTCCGGGTAAAATTATAATCAATTTTTTTTTCTTATTAATTGAAACCTATTAGGATTTTGCATTACAAATACATATACCGGGTGGATCACCCATTGCATTTTTTATATTGTATAACTAAATGAAATTACTATTATTATTTTTTTTTCGCGACCCTACACGTTCGTGTACTTGCCCAGCGTTCGCTGAGTTGGTGCAGAGCCCATACTTCCAGGAGTAGAGCGCAAGTTGTCAAGGGGATTCCGATCCTCTCCTTTTCGTGCGGCAATTCTGCCTGCGATGTCTATAGGTACCACATTTAACATTACATTAAGCGCCAGAGTAGGAGTAGTTCGAAGCGCCCCACTGATTCCAATGAGTGCAGACCTCTGGACTCTCTCTAGCTTTTTAACTGATGTCGTCCTCTCCAGTGAGTTTCACCCCGCCTTGCGGCGTGCCTCTGCTCACCTGCCGGCGGAGGGAGACACCGCCCCACTCTGCCACGACCGTTCTGTCGCTGAGCATTCTGACTCCGACCTCCATCCTACCCAGAGCTTTAGTGATTGCCTCCGGGAGAACGTTATTAGAAGCCCCCTCAATATCGACGAAGGCGCCAACTGCGAGTTCTTTCTGATATAGAGATTCCTCAATATCTTTAACAATTGTGTGCAGAGCAGATTCTACTGATCTGCCTTTACAGTAAGCATGTTGGGTATGCGACAAACGCCCCCGAGGAATTTCGCTTCTTATGTGTAGGTCAATCAACCTCTCAAGGGTTTTGGCCCAGGCCAAGCGGTGCTCATCCAGCAGCCAGCCCCGGTTCTGAAGACAGGTTGGTGTACTTCCCAAGCTGGTGCTGCTAGATACCGGATTCGTTGGAAAATGAGCGTCGAGAAGCATTTTTAGTGATTCCTCGCCGCTCATCGCCCAACGTCCCGATTCATCCCTCAGGTATCCCAAGAGAGCCGAGTTCCTCGTGAGTACTCGTCTGGATCTTGAAGACTCATGACAACCCTCCATGCTTCCACAGGAGTTCCTCCAAGAGTCCCTCTTGGAATTCCTAACTTCGGACTTGTAGGTTCCAAGTCCTACTTTATACAGTTCCCATCCTGAGGGAGACTTAATTCTTTTAGCCCTATTAAAGAGGCATCTGCACGAGGCCCTAAGCTCAGAGAGCTCTGCTGTCCACCTTGTTCAAGGTGGAGCAGTAGATTGGCGGATGCCGCCTTAGAATGCAGAAGATTTATCTGAAGAATAATCATCTTCGATAATCCTCTCCAGCATCCCAAGGACGGTGTCCTCACTTTCCGAGGCCAGAAGCCTCTCCTTCTCCGCCCTGTCGAAGAATGACCCTATGCTAATAACGGACCCTGGTCGTGAGAGAGCGTCACCAGCACTGTCAACCTCCGACGTGACGGAGTCTATCTCCATGTCCATAGGAGCTTCCTTAGCTCCCTTCTTCCTCCCGCACCACCGGATGAGCAGAGGCATCCGCTCTGGCATCGCTTTGGTAATCCGCTCTGGCATCGCTTTGGTAAGGTCGCTTTGACCTTAAGGACTACCTTTTCGAAAGCATAGCTGATAACCAAGAAGATAGCGAAGAAATAAGTTCACACCACTCTTTAGCCTTTTGTTTTGAATAAGGATAATGATGATTGACCCAAGTTTCATCCATGGTGATGAATCAACGCACGAAATCTACTTTATCTTCTCGAATATGCTATAAATGTTGTTGAGAAAGTCACATTCAAATGTATTTTTGTTCCATTGTTAACGAACGCGGCACCCATTGGCGGAATCTTTCTGGAACCCAATACTTTAGTCAAAATATTGCTTACACTACCTAATGAGATGCCTAGGGCTTCTACTAAATATCTTTCAGTCACTCGACGATTTTGCAATATGACTTCCTGTAATTTTTCTATGATTTCTGGTGTTGTTGCTGTTGCTGTTTTTGAGCGTTTCCCCCATTGCAATGATTCATCGAAACATGTGGTTCCCTAAAAATGTTAACAGAAAATTCTTATTCCCTTCACTTAATCTAAAATATTACACTCTGGCTAACTGCACTTAAAAATTAGCTCTGTTACACCCTTCGCTGTTTAATTCTGGAAAAAATTTAGCCCAACTCCATTTCAATTTAGTCCAATTAATTTTGCACATTCAGCCATTTTCTATAATTTGCGTCAATATTGATCCAAAGTTGATTAGATCCATCATCATTATCTGGCTCAACCTCATCTAAAGTGCTTTCACCTCGCACATATGCCTGTGAACTCACTTTGACCACTCTAAACAAAGCGCGTGCCAAATATCCGCCGTGCTGCCACTGCCATTGCCAAGTCGCCACCACCAAAATGTGGCCAAAAGCCGCAGGCCAATAGTTCAATAGGCGTCAACGGGCCATCGACCAGATAACAATCAACACACGTAAACACAAAAAATAGCGCACGTATATGTGTGTGTGCGTGAGCGTGAGCCTGAGCGTGTGTTGAAGTGTGATTATGCGCGAGTGCATTTAATTCGCTGGAAATGCCATACGTTCCGGTGTTAAATGACTAAATTACAATGAAAATCTCTGCATCCGCAGCGATGTAGGCCACAAACCTTTCATGCGTAAGCACAAATACACTCAAATACACGAAAATTCACCTAGACACAAGTACGTGTATGTATTAGTTTAGCCATCAGTGTTGACCAACAAAGCACCCAAATGCTAGCTGGCTGAGTCGATAATTAAACGCACATTACAACAAGACTGACCGAAAGCGTTAAGAACCGAATCATTGAACGAGCGACAGAGCGATGCGGTGAGCAGGCGGCACATAATGCACCTGCCAGCCCAGCCAACAAAAGCGCCCTGGCATGTACGAGTATGTGTGCGCTTTATGGCGTGTGTTATGTGCGTGCGTGTGTGCGCTTGTGCTTGTATTTACGCATTTTGGATTATGTGGAAAAACACGTGGCTACTGTCGGTCGAACATGCAGCCAGATTAATAGAAGTACCCAGGCAGGCCGTTTTGGCAATTGTTCGCACGTGTCGGCGTGAACAAGTGCGGCAACGAAAGCAGCAAAAGCAACAAAAACTATAGCAACAGAAATGTTGACGCACACACATGACAGCAACATCATCAGCACAAGCAAAACAGTTACACCAGCAACAGAGGCAAATAGCAATAACAACAACACCAAAGACACCAACGACAACAAGCACAATGACAGTGCAACAGGATTGCATGCTGTGTCTGATGTCATCGATATGGCCTATGGGTACCGACACTACCATTTATTGTTTTGTTTCTTTTTGTTGTTGTTCGCTGAAACCCCATTTGGCGGTCAGTGTAGTGCACAATAAAACTATGCCACAAAGCAAATAATCGCCACAGCGCTTTAACAGATTCCCACCACTTCTGCGCTCTAATATTGCCTTGTTAACGTAACTGGCCAAAGCGCTCGTTCACTATTTTGGAAGTAATAAAATAATCGGTTGTTTTAAGGCAGAGAGGTGCACGCATTCTGAAAATTTAATTTTAAAGTAAACACATCGAAATGGCCTGCCCGCAACAAGCAATGAAAATATGAAATAAACTCGGTCATTATTACATAATTATAAAAGTAAAGTAGATATTATGCCACAGGGAATGGCATTGCTTTATTCGAACATTTCACTTTATATAACGCAATTCGCTAATGCTAATCCGACTCGTTAGGTCCTACGTGGCGTATGAGTGATATTTAATTGAATGGCGAAAATATTTACAAGTCAATCAGCCTTATGCATGAGTATTACACAGTAGCCGAATGGACCGGTGCATGACTACCATTCGGGAGTGCGTAGGCTCGAATGTCCGTGCATGGGACAGAACAATAGTGGAAAAAAAATTTTTTAGTAACGGTTGCCCACCGGCAGGTAATGGCAAACCTGCGAGTGTAGTATTTCTGCTATGAAAAAGCTACTCATAAAAAACCATTTTCCATTTGGAGTCGGCTTAAGACTATAGGTCCATCTATTTGTGGACGCACGCCATCAAGACGTACACCCCAAATATGAGCAGGAGCTCAGCCGAACACCTAACAAAAGTGTACGCGCCAATTATTTAGTCAGTTTATTTTTATTAAAGCGGCAGATGGAAGAGTATTTGCATGCAAGAAACTATCACCGAAACAATATTTGGAAGAAACTGGCTTGCGTAGGTCAAGAAGTGCGATGAAATAATTTGCTACACGCCAGGTAATACCAGCAGCTGCTAAGCAAAAATGCAAAATGTTTTTATATTTTATGCAGAATTTCAATCTGAATGGAAAGAGAATACAATGCCTTAAATATGTATAGCACAGGAACCTATTGCAAAATTTCGAGATGTTGCTTACATATTTTTCAAAATTAGTTATATTTTTTTTTATAAAAATATAACTCAATCTCCTTTGTGCAAATTAAAAATAGGTAAACAATTTTTTTCAAAATTTCACACTTTGTTATCAGAATATAAAAAAAGATTTCTAATCATTTTACATATTATTGACAACTTTGGCCATCACAACAGGAATCAGCATAAGAGTTATTAACAAACCCTTTTGGCTATGACGGCTGCCATGATTGGCTATTTCACTATTTTTTTCTTTTTTTCGATATTACTTTTACCGGGAATCCAACAGGAATCTATGTATTGTGTCGTCTCAATACTTAGTTTCGTGTAGAGTTCAATCATTTATGAGTTTTTCTCATCTTTTTTCATTTTTATATTCAATTATTGCTGTCTCACACAGCCCGGTTCAACATATTCTCATGGATATACAATATACAAGGTGGCGCAAAATTAATCATCTAATTTCATTTTTGAATACCTTTTGTTCTAATAAAGAAAATATTTCCAATGATGAAAATTTTTAATATAACCCTTACGTGCTCTTATTTTTCCTATGTCCATATATACTAGGGCGGGTAAATTTGTATGGAACCATAGCTGCTATAAGATTCATATTTTGCATGAAATTAAAAGAAAAAAGGTCCACCAGAGCATATCTACAAAATCAATTGCGAGCCTCCAAATTTTAAAAGAAGATATCTTTAATTAATACGAAAATAGATACTGAGTTTTGACTATGAAAATTGTTAGTCAAAAACGATGATGGATCTTAGCTGGCACGATAACCGCTTAGTGCGCCAGTCGTGCTTTCGAGGTGTGAAAATAATACAGAATTAAGAATCAATTTCTTTTTGCTCGATATGACCATCTTTTGCCTTCACTATGGCCTTGAGATGATCCAGCAACAAATCGCAAGCTACCCAAATGTATTTTGGGCCACTCGCGAACAATGGATTTTTTCACCGTTTCGAGACTGGTGAATCTTTTAGTTCGGACCTTACTCTCCAAAATGGCCCAAAGAGTATAATCCATCGGATTTGCGTCTGGTGAATTTGAGAGCCATTGTGTGAACGTTATGAAGTTCAGAAGGTGGTTTTTTAACCATTCTTGGTTCACTCGAACTTTGTGAGACGGTGACACGTCCTGTTGAAACGTCGATGGTCTCCCACCGAAATGTTTGTTTGCTCACGACTTTACCGCAACCTCCAGATAACATTTCGCATTTACCTTGACGCCAGGCTCAATGAAAACGGTTGGAGAGCGCCCATCTGCGGTTACAGCGGCCCAAGCCATTACCTGTGGCGGCCATTACCTTACAGCGGCCCAATCTTCCTGGTGGCCAAAAGATGACTCAAATTCTCATATCATTTTGGGAGCTTACGAATTGCTCAATTTGAAATGCTTTCTCGTCAGAAAACACAATGTTCGGAAATTGACCTCTTTCGGCCAAGCGAAGCAACTGGCCAACTCTCTCAAGTTTGACTTGTTGCTGCTTTGGTGTGAGACCATGCGCCTTTGGGATCTTGTAAGGTTTGACTTTGAGATCATTTTTCAGTATGCGGCGTTTGCTGTGGTCCGATATTTTCAGTTCTTTCCCCATTTGCTTGGCACTTCGTCGGGGATTTCGTTCAAGTCGCTTCTTCACTTTTTGAACCATTTCACGTGGCGTTGCAGTCTTTTGATGACCACCTCCATGACGTTTCGGGATGCTGCCCGTATTATTGTAACGAGTAATGTTGCGATTAACAAAAACTTTATTTACGTTAAGGTGCTCGAGCTCACGAACTATCGGTGTAATGTAATCGCACTTCTAGGTTTGAAATCTATTATTGATTTTCTTTTTTCGCGTTTACTCTCGACGAAATGCTTCTGCGCGCTTGTAAATAATACTCTGGACTGTCACTTAGCCAACTAAAAGACAGCTAATGTCCGTGGTTACACTTCGAGTGCCGGACCCCGTACTAAAACCTTGATACCAAAGTAAGTTATTCGTTTTAAAAAAATCACTCGTAAAAGTTTGAGTTAAAAAAAAGTAGCATTCATAGTACTTAAGTAAATTTTAATCTTTCCATTAACATCTGCTTAACTAAAGATAATTTCTTTTAAAATTTGGGTGGCCTGAAATGGACTTTAATGCTCTGCTTTAATGGCCTTTGCTTCTTAGATTTTCCTGTATAAACCGCTCCTTCTAACCGGTATCTAAAAAAAATACTTAAATAAACACACACATATGCATATGTATATATATATATATATATTAGGGCTGGTCGATTTAAAAATCTCTCATTGCTCTGTGAAAATCGTATTCTAGGGATCAAAATAAGAAACTTTGCCGAAGGAACGATACCTCTAACACGAATTCTGATGTCCCCCAATTTGGGTCGAACGAAAAATCCCAGTTTGACCCATTTAGAGTGCTCCAATCGAGTCCAAATGTATGACCGACCCCCACTAACTTTGGACGGCCGATCCACCCATACCAGTGGCACACCCCTTGTAACTCCCCTGGGGTATTCCCCATACAATCATTTCAAAATATCACCATTTTTGGCCTTTACATGAGAAAAGAAACTAAAAAGTTCGACCCAAATTGGGGGACATCAGAATTCGTTTTAGAGACATGGTTCCTTCGGCAAAGTTTCTTATTTTGATCCCTAGAGTAAGATTTCCACAGAGCAATGGGCGATGTTTTTGCCTCCCCACAAATCGACCGGGCCTAATATATATATATATACCTTTGTATTATACGAAGTTAACCAGAGTCAACTCAACACTGCTACGAGTAGGTATATGCGTATATATACGTGCATATATATGTATAAAGTACATACATATATAACACATACACACTCACACTCCAAACGAAAAAATGTAAGGCGAAAGTTTTACGCTTGAAATTCTGCAATTGAAAAAGTTTTCACCAACTTCTACCCAACAATCCATAGTTGCCGATAACTATCCCCTTTGCGCCACGACTAGTTGCCATACGGCCATGCGGCGTTCGAATAATTCGCATATCTATTTGTGTGAACATCTTTCCACGAGTTCTGAGTGTCGTTGTAGTCAAGTGCAACGCCTCCGTTTATTGCCGAAACATGAGCAGAATCTTGACTTAATCGCCGGCAATAAAAATCACAATCAAAGCCAATCTACCGGGAGAGAAGAGGTGACAAAAGAAAACTCCCATTTGCATAGCAAAAACTCACTGTCTGCAGAGTAAAAAATACAAAAAAACCATCTACCATACATACATACAAATAAAAATGAAAAAACTGGCGAAAATAATATAAACGAAATTCGACGGAAGGATGCAACAGTAATTCTGCCATGCAATCACAACAAGGCACATGCGGCAGATGGAGTGGAAAATTTATGTAATTCACCAACAATGCCGATATAAATTGAAAATATAAAGTGGTGGGTTTGGATGGGCATTGATGAGCTTAAAGTGTATAAAAGCAAAGTGCGCGCAGACGAAGGCAGCCCAGTGCCAAGCCAGTCAAGTGCCTCCGACATGTCAATATACAGGCCAAGCAAATTGTGCGCCATTGTGTTGGGCTGCACGTACGTACGAATACTTTTGCTATTTCTACAATTGGGCATAAGTATAGATGGCAGGCAGCAAACTTTCGGTTTCAATTCAATGCCCCTTTGACAGTGTTATTGCTATTGTTGGCGTTGTTGCTCTTGCAAATTTGAGATGCCTTGACGCCCTTCTGGCATACTATGTAGTCACACCTAGCCCCCTTGAAGTGGCCAGCCTTTCGTGTGCTACCATACAGCCGCTGTGTAACATTTCTTTCGATTCAAAAAATAAATGTCCTTTTGCCAACGTACGAAATCGTTGTTATTGAAATGTCCTTTTACACAACAAATGTACATAAAATACATACAGCTATAAAAATACTTAAATACAACCGAGTACAAATGCATCTACATTTTATAGACGTTGCACATAAATCTGCATTGACAAACGAAAAAGCTATCAAGGCAAAATACATCCTTGCCAAGTTGCCTGCTTATTGATGGCCCCTTGCCGGCCAGCCAACACCAGCCACTACACTTTGCTGCATGTAGGGAAGAATGCAGCTGTGATAAACAAGTAAGCATATATTCAGACAGTCACACACATACACAGGGAGTAAGCGAATCATATCCCTACTAACACATAATGTCCTTTTAAAATGCACTCTTTCTACGCTTTGCCATTGACCGGAGCTATTCGAATTTGCATACGATTCAATGCTTCCTTTATCTGATTTCTTCATGCCAGCATTTCTATTGGCATTTATTTTATTTCTTTCTCCCCGGAAATTCTTATTTTTTATATTTCTCTATCCCCAAGAAATTCTTCAACCAGCACCAAGCACATGCGGGTTGGCTAGTTGGCTGGCTGGCTGGCATAGTAAGGACAGCTCCATTTATGTATGTAAAAGTAGTTGCTTATACCTCGCAGCTTGACTTACTAACAAAAATAGCAACGAGTATGGAGCAATGCATGAGTGATGCCAATTGCAATGGCTAAGTGACGAAGAGGAAGTGCAACAACACGAATTTGTTTCGGTGCAGTGCACGCAAACTGGACCTTAAGCTGCACTGGGGCTACTGCTGAGAAACCAGCAACATGTCACAATGGTTTTGGCAATGTGTAAACAAATAATTGTATGTATGTACAAGTATGTGTGACAGGAAAGAGGAAGTGTGTTAAATATAAGAAGCTGGTCGCATCTGTGGCAAGCACAGGAAGCTATTTCGTTTAACGTCGTTTCCGAAGTGCCGCCGGTGGTAGTGGCAGTGTCAGCTAGCGTGCAATTGATATTCTTAAAATACTTCCGACCATACAATCGCACTTTCAGCGAAGTGTATGCAGAATATATTTACTACTTGCTCTTGTGTGTGTGTGCACATACTACTACATAAAACATGCAAGTCAACATTTTATCACATTGAAATATAATATGCGCTCACAAGTAGGAATTTTACAACTACACTTCTTCTGCAACCGCACATTTTGTTTGGCCACTGACGCTCTGCAACAGACAGGCAGTACGAATGGGGGGTGTGGAAATTTCAATACCGTTAAGTGGTATTCAACTAGCTATGTATGTGTGCATACTTTTCGACTTACTATTTTATCTCATGCCATAAAATCTGCCACTTATCTGCGTAAATGGAAAATTGAGATTTTTGTTTGATAATATCGGTATTTAATAGTTTTAGAATTTTAAAACGTCGTTTTTATATCAAAAAAATATTAAAAATAAAGCCAAATTGATGAAACATACGGCGGCCGCCGTAGTCGAATAGATTGGTTTACGACTATCATTCGCTAGTGCCCTTGTTCGAAATCCTAGCCATGAAACCCCAAATAATAGAAATTTTTTTTTCCAATAGCGGTTGCTCCTCAGCAGACAATGGCAAGCCTCCGAGTGTATTTTTGCATTGAAAAAGCTCTTCTCAGTAAAAGTATCTGCCATTCAGAGGCGTCATAAAACTGACGCACACCAGAAGCCGGAGGGGGATCTCAGCCTAACACCCAACAAAGGGTGTGAGCGCTAATTAATATTAAATTTAAATATAGTTAAGGCAAGAAAGCGCTGCGAAAGCCATGGGTCCAGATGGTCCCAGCATCAGCCTTTGCCACCATGGTTTTTTTTTTTGGGCCAGACTAGTAAGTACTGCATTCGGGTTTCATTTTTAATTTTGTTTAAATCTACCCGATCTCTGCAAAAATCAGAGTAGATCTTGTAGTGCCAAAGAGCCAAGGTGGTCGCTTCTTAACACGACAGGAATTCGAGTAGACCTATAATATCGTCCCATCTCACTGTGACGGTTTTGAGCAACTCAGTTGCCAAGACCAAGACCTGATAGCAACTGAGGTGTGTTATAGGTGTAGACGCGGATGGTTGAGACTTTTGATTGCATCTGCTTATTTTCCTTACGATGCTCTGGAAGGGCCACTACCTGGGAAGGCCACCAGTCTGGTGACGATCTGTGAGCGGCGCAATCTGGGCCTTGCTTTATGTTGCGATCCTAATGCTCAGCATATAATCTGAGGAAGCAGCAAGTGCAATGGACGGGCTCTCGGCTATTCGAGCTTATCGCTTCCTTTTGCCTAGACAAACACAACAAGGGCACACAGCCTATGTTTGTAATTCCTACAAGGCAGGAGGTGATTGATC
Organism: Anastrepha obliqua; assembly: GCF_027943255.1. Taxonomy (NCBI): domain Eukaryota; kingdom Metazoa; phylum Arthropoda; class Insecta; order Diptera; family Tephritidae; genus Anastrepha; species Anastrepha obliqua. The sequence goes on along the minus strand of NC_072896.1, from coordinate 96,581,164 downwards.
TCACCGTATCAAATTCAAAACTTGGTGATCAGTCAAGAACTGGAGAGTCCTTGCCGAAGATTCGTGCTCAGACCCACCATAGTAATTGTCCCTTCAGACAGGGAACCCAAGCAAGGCACCAGTTCATCCCAGGAAAGTCACTGGGGCGGCCTATATATCCCCACTACGCAAGATCTAATAGAGAAACTGGACCTAAGGAAGCTCGAGTTCAAAAAAAGAGTGGAAGTGAGTTGCAACTCTTGGATAAGAAGGAGGCAGGGACGCCATTAGAGAAATGATACCAGAACACTTGACAGTAGCCCAGGCCAACCTACATCGTACAGTAGCGGCCTATGGCGTCGTAGCAAGGAGCTCTGCTTACAAATATCTGCGATTAATACTGGCTCAAGAGCCGTGGGTCTATAAGCGCCCATTCTTCCAGAAGAGGTACAGAGTTTGAGGCATGGGGAAGCTCCAACCAGAGAGGCGAATCTCTGTTAGAATTTATCATTAGTAATTATTTATATATATACAATGTTGGCTGTACACCAATTTCACTCACTCAAGAGAATCCGAAGAGGAACTCCAGAAAAGCTTTTTAAGGTAAGTTTAGGAATCTGCTAGGTATGAATCTACCTATCATAGGTAACCGTTCAAAAATGACGGACCATAAGGTGTTAGAGGAAAGAGTTAACAGTTTAACAATTATGGCTAGGCTCCATGGCTAAGGAAAGAGTTAATATTAAAATAGGCATTAAAAATACAGACGGCGCATAGACGTGCAATGAGGAAAACGGTGCTTGCGTGATCCGTACCTCAGATCCCGGGTTAATTACTGAGTTCCCAAGGCCCACCCTTTGGTCACTGGATTTGTTGAATGGCCTTTACTTTTGAGCTACCTGCACAGAAAATAGTCCATAGGATTAAGTTCGCGTAAGCTGGGTGGCCAGGATCTGTCACCAAAATGGCTTATCAGTTTATTAGGGAAGAGATCACGCAGTATCAACATGGTCTATCTGGCCGCGTGAGGCGTGGCACCATCTGCTGAAACCATATGTACGTATCGAAGGAGGGAAGTTCTCTCATTATTGGTAGAAAATAATAGTTCACCGATAAGAGACAACGCCCAGAGATATTTCTTGCCGTCCACGATTTTTCAAAAATTATGGTCTATTTATTGCACTATTCGAGAATGATCGCGTGGAGACTGCGAAGTAGCTTCTGATGTTTTAATAGTGAGCTCTGTCCTTTAGGTGACCAATAACGACATTCGCAATTCTGTTTATTTACACTTCCATTTCAATGCAAATGGGTTTCAGCAATGAACCAACCCACTAAATTTGGATCACTGCAGTGTGTTCCAAGCAGAGGCAGACGTAATCAAAGAAGCAGCTGTTTGGCTACTTACTTGCGAAATAACTGTTAAGTAGGTAAACATTTACTCCGATAGCTAAGCGGCAATTAGGACCCTGGGCTCTATTATGGTGCGCTCGAAACTGATCACGGAGTGTCTGGTTTCACTTTCGACTACATCCGAACTCTTTGACATAAGGCTAACCTGGGTACTTGGTCATAGCGGGACATTGCGGGAAACTGCGAAGCGGATGAGCTGGCCAGACAAGGGACCTGTGAGGTATTGTCCCCGGTGGGATCCCCTTGACAACCTCCGCTCTACTCCTGGAAAGATGGGATTCGCGTCAACTCAACGACTGCTGGGCAAGTACATAAACGTTTAAAGTCACGAAATCCTTTTGGCCACGGATACATCGGAGGTGTTCGAGGCATATTCTGAGGATGACGAAGTCTCAGCTCTCAAATTTTGTAGGCGTACCTACGGGGCATCATCCGTGGGGTATACATGCGGTGAGACTCGGAATTACTTCAAGTCCTTTTTATGGCAACTGTGTGCAGGATGAGGTGGAATTATCTCAGCACCTGCTGCACTGGACTAAGATTTAGGCATCTTGGTTCGCACTTCTTTCCTTCGCCTGCTGAAATAGCAGTCCTTCATATCAAAATTTGAGGCAATATAAATCGGCGAACACAACCGCAAATTAGTCACCGTTCGTAATCCACAAATACCTCCTTCTGAAGTAATTTTCGTATGAATATCTTATTTTTGGTTTGAAATATAGTAAAAATATTAAAAGAGATGAAGATCTAACATTTCAAGAAACGAAAATACCCATGAACTTTAACCAAAAATGTTTCTAAGTTAACAAAAGTATCAGCAAGTAAATCAATTATTAGTTGATTGTTTTATTTGCTTTCTATGAGGATAATTCAATTTGAATAAATTTCAACGAAGTAATCTATGCGTGGACGTGGTTTGATTTCATTTCAATTTGCCAACAACGCTGGGCATTCATCAGAAAATATATTCATTAATTTGTAACTATTTCGTCCATACATTTACACTCATACAAATACACATTTAGGGAGCTTTTGACAATTAAGACTAACAATTCAACTTAACCCTGCACAGTACAGTATTTTATGATCATGGCTACTTTTTTTCCCGTTGCAGTTAAGTTGGAGGAGCTTGAAGCTCCTCGGGAGTATGGTATAGTAACTCGAGGTGTGAGGGACGCGTGAGTTTGTCTGCGTTGGTCCTGCTGTGCGTTCCGTACTTGTTGTTGCGGCTTGATGTTGACGGTCGGCCGCGCCACGGGGACGGTTGCGGATCCAGAGCTCTGCAGCAGGGAGCAACGTAGTCACGTGTCCACTCACGGATGGTGCGCAGACCAGAGTACCCCCGAAAGTGGCAACAGCCACTGCAAGAATTGCACTTCACTGATGTTAGGTTCCGAGGAACCCTGACCTGACACATGGCAGAGAAGGGCGGGGGACCAAGACCTGCCGGTTTATCCCCAAAATGTGATTGGAGCAGGAAATTTGTGGGTCAGAGAGGGAGTTGTGTTGCACCGGTGGTCTCCTGACTAGTGATTAGTGGCGTCAGTTTGAAGTGCCGACACATTCGACGATGAAGCCTTTGAGGCCAGGGCCACCTGTTGGTAGCAGCAATAAGTAGCCACATACTCCATATGTATCTTAAGGCCTAAGCAGGTATTAAAATGATGCCACCCGTTGCACTTATTGCACTTAACCGAGGTGGAGTTCGCGTGGAGCCGTTTGTGGCATATGCAGCAGTAGAATACTTCTGGTCCAGGGTTGGTTGTCGATACCAGCCAGAGAAGTATTTGGAGCGTTGGTTGCCTAGTATTTCCAGGGTTTCCAACTATTGATTTGTCAGGGTAACCACCATCCTACACTTCTTCGCCAATAGTCAGTCCTCTTTACTTGTGTCTGAATGTGAATATGCAGAGCTTTCTGTTCCAAATGCTCTTCTATGACGAGTGTAGGAAGATTCTCGTGTATTTTGTTTCATTAATGCATACCAGGCTTTGAAGTTTACTGAGCATCTTATTAGTTCAATACTGATTGACTCCATCTGCCCAGACTGATTGCACTATCTAGCCTGTAGGTTGTCAGAGGTCTTACGGTCACTATGCAGTATTTTTGGGAAGTAGTCCCAACTCTGTCTTGCCATAGAACTAAAGGTCATTAGTAGGAGTGTTAAGCCGCGAGCGAAATCACATTGGGTGTATCATTGGGTATGGGAATAAGTTCCCGTCCTCCTCCGCTGCTGATACTATTTTTGTGTTCGCTCTAGAATATACTCTACGCTCTAGCAATAGACGGCTGCTAGTGCGCTTGAATTGAACTCTCAAAGAAAAGCGGTCGGAATGGGACGGCGGACATGGCAAACTGATTTTGGTGCATGACAACGCCAGGCCACATGTTGCTAAATCTGCCCAAAAACATTTAGAGGGACTGGAATGGGAAATATTACCCCACCCACCAGATTTCCCAGACATTGCACCTTCGGATTACCATCTGTTCCGATGAATGCAGTCAGCTCTTATTGCAGAGCGGTTCGCTTCTTACGAGAGCATTGTAAACTGGCTTAATGAATGGATGAAGTCAAAAGAACTCGAATTTTTCGTCAGAGAAATCCGTATGCTAACGAGGATGTGGCAACACAATGGTGCGGAAGCGCTAGTTGGATTCTGGAAGAATCACCACAAAAACCAACCAACCAATCCGTATGCTGCCTAAAAGATGGAGTAAAGTTGTAGCTTCCAATGGCACATACTTCATGTATGATTTAATTGTTTAAATAGTTCGTAACTTTGGCTAAGAAAGGACGAAAACTTATTCTCACACCCAATACTTTTATGAAAACATCAGCTTTCTCCCGCCAAATTTTATGAAGGTACTCTAAAACATTCTGAAATATGTAAATAAATAAATATCAAATTTTAACTTTGTGTTGATTTTACTTAACACATATAAATTATATAAGAATTCAAGCTCATTGGATCATTTACACCCTCGCATTAGTAATGCAGGGTTAATCTTTAACAATTTATCTCAGTTATTGTGTATGGTAATACAATTTATTTTCATGTTTACAAGAAATTTTACATGTAAATTTGTGTTTCCAACACACGAGCGCACAAGCATGCCGGCAGACGCGTGTCAATCAAAACTCTGATTCAACAAGACGTAAATACAGATGTGCAAACACTCACCTTGCGCAAACGTTTTTTGTAGCAACTCAACGGTATGCGTTTCCGCAATGCTGCATTTAATTGTTGCCAAGAAGTTTTTCTTTGAAAATGTAAAAATGTCAACTTTGAAGAATTCATCAAATTGGCACACACAGGGACATACACACACACATACATATGCTCACATTTTTCATAAGTCGCAAAAGTTTATTTAGCAAAGCCAAAAAAGTTCTATAAAATAACTTTTTAAGTGAAACTTTTCCGAGCATTCGCCCAACATCTGCAAATGTTTTCAATCCACCTACCTATCTCATCAGCCATCTTGCCATCTTCATTCCTGTTCGCCTTGTCGTTCGTTGTCGTTGTCAACGGTGCGCCACATAATTTTTTACCATTGTAAGTGACAAATTTGCTTAGGTGCGGCAATAATTCAAGTTAAACAGGCAGCATCATGCCGACCAGGTCTAGTCCAACGTGCGCTGAATCGTCTTCAGGTAAGCAGTAAAACCTCTATTTGTTGCTCCGCAGAGATGTCTAACTTCTTACATACATACAAATGCGGGTATGTGTATGGATATGTACATAAATGTGTATCGGTCATCCCTTTTTAGTACAGATTCCCAAATAGTTGTATAGTATACACATAAGCAAGCTTGTATGTATGTGTGGGGATGAGTTCTAAAGGGCAACCTGTCTGTTGCTGCGTCAAATAGCAAATCACATTAGCACTTAAGCACGCGGAAGTGACAAAGATGCCACAGCGACTTTGCCTCAACTAAGATGAGACCCACAAGACAGCATCCGCAACATTTGCCTACAAAGATGCCAAACAAGAACAAAAAGAAAAGCAGCTGTTTTCCTTCCGCACTGTGTCGCTGTGATGTATGAGGAAAAGAAAGTAATTTAACAATCAGCAGTGGCAGACAGTAGCAGCGAGTGAGAACTAGCCAAATGGCAGCAAGTAAGCAAATAAGCAGGTGAACAAAAATTAGACATCTAATTTTTACTTGTCACTATTGCCATAACCAAACCTAAAGTTCTCACAATGGCGGTTTTTTAGTGTTGTCACAGGCTGTGTTAATACTTGGGAGAGATATTTAAATTTATATACTTTATATATCTATAATTGGCTTGTACACCCTTTTTTAGGTGTTTGGCCGGGTTCCCCCTCCTATTTGTGGCTTGCGTCTTAATGTTGTTCCACAAATGGAGGGATCTACAGTTTCAAGCCGACTCCGAACAGCAAATATTTCTTATGAGGAAACTTTTCATGGCAAAAATACACTCGGACGGTTGCCATTGCCTGCCGAGGGGCGACCGCTATTAGAAAAAACATTTCCTTCATTTTTGTCTTTCACCGAGATTCGAACTTACGTTCTCTTAAATATCGTTTAAAAACATGTAAGCAACAAGGACTAATAATCTTTGTATCGCTTTGTAATCGCATTTATTGAGTATAGAATTTCGCAGTAATAAAAGATTTCACGCACTCAAGGACTATCGAGTTTGAGCCGAAAGACAAAATTGCCGATAACTCTTGAAAAAAATTTTTTTCGGGCGAACAAAAAAATACGTGTCTCATTATTTTGACCAGAGAGCAACATATTTAAGTTACATCGAAATCGAAGAACATGACCCGAATAGCCCGGTTGAATTGAAATGGAAAGCATCCCCTATAAAGTGTAATTGAGATAAAGAATATTGCCGGCAAACCATTCACGGCGCTTGGAAAATCTAGAATGGTTGACACTGAACCCAATTTTTGGAAGCAAATTTTAATGACTGACGAGGCACAGTCCTCTCTGAGAGCGTGCTTAACAAATTTGCCGCAGTTGGGAAACTGAGAATCCACACGAGATCCATGAAACGCCATTGCACGACCGGAAACTAGCTGTTTCGGCCGGCATTTGCGCCAAAACCATCATTGGGCCATATTTTTGCCGGGAAAACGAAACGGTCGATGGAAACCGATATCGATGGATGTTGGCTCATTATGTCTGCCCGCAAATGCGTGAGAAAGGTTTAGACTGCTACTGGTTTCAACAAGGCGGTGCGCCGTGCCACACTGCGAATACAACAATTGAATTTCTGCAACGGAAATTCCCGGGGCGCCTAGTGTCAAAAAGAGGCGACATCGACTGGCTCCCCAGATCACATAACTTAAATCCCCTACTACAAGTCCTACTTGCCCTCGGTAAATCCTTTCAGTTAAAGTTGTATAACTCCTTCAGTTTTCGTCTGATTTGCTTGAAAGAACACAACAATCGGATCAAAAAATCGGTAAAATAAGCCTAACGCCTCCCAAGCACCTACTTGCCCTCGCTAAATCCTTTCCAATTAGCCTACAGCTTCCCTCTGTCATCTTTCCCGCTGTGCAGTATTGTGTTACCATACGCTAACGTGCTTTTATCACTGCCGTTCCATCTCATTTCGCTTTCGCCGAGTATGTCGATGTAGTAGGTCGCCAGCTACACTTCGAATTGGGCTTGTCTGGATGCTTCCCTGCGAGTCCTAACATTCCATTGTGCTATTCGTGTCCTGGCTCGTGTGCCAAATGAGGTCATCATAGAGGAAATCGCATATCCGAGGCTTTTGCTGCGCACATTCACCGAAGTAAGCGCAGGATCGTCTCAGCTGTTACGATCAAACTAATGAGATCCCCATGTAAATGAAAAATTTCCACCCTTCCGTATCGTAGATTTTATGGTAGGATTTTGGAAAATTCCGTGGAATCCTGTCAGCTGAATTGCTTTCTCATCACACAGTGTTGCCAAATAGTACATTTCGAAATCATTTACTAAATAAGCTTAGAAAAATTTTAATTTTTATTAAAATAACTTAAAAACAATGTTGAATAATGTTAATTATAAACAAATTAACTATTTGCATATTTTGGTTTTTGGCTTTGGTTTATTAAACAATAAAACATTGTGACTGATAACGTGGATGTGTGAAAAAGTGTGTATGCAAAAGTATCAATGGCAACATTGTGTAGATACAACCAAACACAAACACACACAAGCCGATGTATAGTATTGTGTAAATATATAACTAAAAGAACGCAGTTGTTCTCTACGGGATAAGTTTTGCTCAATTTTGTGTTCTCTACGAGATAAGTTTTGCTCAATTTTGTATTCTCCACGCGCTGCGGTACGGGACCACAATATGTCGGTTAGTGTCCGCACTATTTGTCTTGCGTTGGTTATGTTAATTTATTAGATTACTGACAGGATAGGTGATTAGCCTGCCGCTACCACTCCTAAATAGTGAGAATGCCCAACTGTCGTTGCTTAGGAACAACGCCCTCTTACTGCTCGGAGAGCCATCTGTATTTCACATTTTTCAGCAACAAAGATTGCAGAGATGATTCAGGACTCCGCTAAATTTAGTGTGTCTGCGCTATTACTGCTATTGCCCGCTTACTCTTGTTGCCGCCACTGATGCAATGTGTAGCTGTGTGTTTTTCTTTGTTTTAGCAGCTACAAAGCAAATAATGCGCGGACCCCGGAGCAGAAGTAAAAATGGAAAGAATAAGTTTTTGGGTTTGAGGAATGAGTTTTTTTTATTGTTTTTTAGAAACAGGGAAAGTAGGTAAATTTGGGAAAGTGCGAGGACCGTGCTTCGCGAGAAATTCGAACCCACAACCTCTGGGATGGTAGGCTAGTACACCTACTAACTCGCTTAGTTTTGTTCTGATTGACTTGAAATTTCGTCACGTAATTGCAGAAGCGCCAGCCTCACCAAATCATCAAAAATCGGTTTTCAAACATCAAAACTGTCAAATCTCCTCAGAAAAACTGTTGTAACTCCCTCAATTTTACCCTGATTGGCTTAAAACTTTGACAAATAACCTTCCAGTAAAAGTGCTATAACTCGCTCAGCTTTGCTCTGATTGGCTTAAAATTTCGACACGTAATAGCACAAGCGTCGGCCTTTCTAAATATGTGAAAATCATGAAAATAGGTTGTCAAGCAACAAAACTCTCAAATCTCCTCAGTAAAAGGCCTGTAACTCCCTCAATTTTGCTCTCATTGGCCGGAAACTTTGAAAAATAACCTTCCAGTAAAATTGCTATTGCCGATTGCCTTAAAGTTTTCATTGCACGATAGCCAAGGCCCCGGCCCTTCCAACGATAACTCGCTCAGCTTTTCTTAAAATTTCCACACGTAATAGCAGAAGCGCCAGACTTTCTAAATATACTACAATAACGAAAATCGGTTGTCAAACAACAAAACTGTCAAATCTCCTCGGAAAAAGTGCTGTAACACCCTCCACTTTGCTCAATCAAGTTAAAATTGTGGAGATGCGAAAGCTGATATGGAAATATAATTAATTAGAGGATCATATATCAACATAGATAGATTTGAATTCAAATTTGCTAGTCGTCGGCCATCACTCACAATCCACACGAACTTTCCGCAGATGATTATTGAATTAAAAAAAAACAAACACTTATTGGCAACAGATATTTGCTACTGGACGTCAAGACTAACATTATTAATGGTTTCAGTGCTGTTCCTTAAGTTAAAAAAGCCGTTTAGTACTTCAAATCTACAAGTTTCGAAGATGCCGTGACCTCAGGTACTCCCATTTTTTGCTTGATGGTAATGGTAAGAAATAATTTATTTTTATTTACTAAAATTTGGTTTTTTGTGGGAAAACTAGCGACGCGGATGTTGATAGGATCGGAAGAATAAGGCTACCACTGCAGTGTCTTTCCAAATGAAGTAACATCACAGTCATGCTAGCATACTGCCTCTAAATCTTTACAGCCCAATAACACTCCCTCTATAGCTGGAGTTGAATGTAGAATTATTCAAAATAAGGTGGCTAAGCGGTACACCACCAATCTTGTCTGGGTCACTGAACACAGTGACATTCCTGGAAATTGCATCTCATATGAGCTGCAAGGAGGGGAGCTGATCTAAAATCTGTCATCTCTTTATAGTATTTTAGATAGCTCGGAATCAGGTCAGTACACATTGTGCCAGCCAATAATAGATACACCACCGAGTTCTTTTGTGAATAACAACTCAGGTAGAAGTGTTGAAAACATTAGTAGGTTCCCCATTTATTTCAACCGAACCCATCTACTTCAACCACAATAACATAACAAGCTACCCTTGTTTACGTATTGATGTACATATATTTAAAAAAATCACATTAAATAAGTAAAAAAAATCACATTGAGTATTTATAATTTGCTCTGGGACTATCCAGCAATTGGGCCACAGACTGTGGCTTAAGTGTAAACCCGAACAAAACTGAACTGATGCTATTCACTAAGAAAACAAAGGTACCAAACTTTAATCCCCCAAAATTAAACGGCATTAGTCTTATGTTAACCCAATAGGCAAAATACCAAGGTGTTATCTTAGATCCCAAACTCAGCGGGAGATCCAACGTAGAGTACAGGATAAAGAAAGCGAATATAGCATTTGACACGCGTAAGAGAATGTTGGGTAAAAAAATGGGGCCTCCACCCAAAACTATCCAATTGGTTCTACACAGCCATTGTAAGACCAATATTAACATATGCGGCACTAGTCTGGTGGCTCGCAATAGAAAAGAAATACAACCAAACCAAGATGAACAAGATACAAAGAACAGCGTGTATCTTAACTACAGGAGCGCTTAGCACCAGTCCTATTGAAGCGCTGAATGTACTAACTCATCTATTACAATTAGACTTACATATAAAAGCAATCGCTACATGCAGCGCGGTGAGGCTCAGAGACATAGGAAGCTGGACAACAAGGTCGTAGAGTCACAGCAAGGTCCTCCTACAGGCCCCGACCTTAACTTCAAGAAAGACTTTGCGGTATGTTTTCCACCGTGATCCGAATGGGGCAAAGGGAAGGTGATTGGAAGATACGAAATATTGAAATCTACACTGACGGTTCTAAGATGAACTATGGTGTATGAGCTGGCTTCCATTCGGAGCCACTCAACCTATCTCAGTCAATTCGGCTTCCTGACTATGCTACAGGCAGGACTTTTAGCGATCAGGGAAGCATGCAAATCACTAACAATCAACAAGAAAGTTGGTGCAAGAGTAGCTATCTTTTCAGACAGTCAAGCAGCTATCAAGGCCTTAGACTCCAACTCCATTTCATCCAAACTAGTCTTACAGTGTAAAGAGGAACTGTAATTGCTTAGTTATTAGCTTGGAATTACTCTGATATGGGTTCCCGGTCATAGGAACATACGTGGTAATGAGATAGTGGATGAGCTAGCAAGAAAAGGTTCGACACTAGACACAGCAGAGGCGGTGGCAGTCTCCACCCCACTCAACACAATAAAAGCATCCATTGCTTTACACTATCATGCTTACGTGTATTACAACAAAAAACAAATGACCGCCGTACAAAATCCAGAGGACGAATCACCTGTTAGGATGCTCTCGACCAAACATTATACGCATCAGTGCAACCCTTACAGATCATTGGAATGTGGGGGAACCTACAGCCAAACTCAACCTCCCCTTCAATCGCATCTGCAGAAGCTGTCAAGCGAAAGGGGTGAAGAAAAGTCTTTTCCACTACTTATGTGAAGGACCAGGGCTAGCTAGGGCACGACTTCGCTCTTTCGGTAAGAGCATTTAATACAGCAAATTAATGAGATCTCAGACATCGAGATAAAGAATTTTCTGCTATACTTGGCTCTCACAAAATGGATGTGACTTAGAAGAAAGAAAAAAAAACAAGACATCATCACACGAGGACAGTGGTAGTAAAACGGTGCTGGTCGCTAATTACGATTATTAGAGTAGAAATACTCAACCACTTCAACAACAAAAACTACATTTATAAGTTGGTGTTGTTGTTATTGTAGAATTGTATTAACCCTTGCCGTTAAAGTCTATTCACCTGTCCTTAATTTCAATTTCATCTGACGGTAGGCCCAAGAAACATTTTGCTTTGATGGTCTGGATTCCGAAGCTCTGAACCTGAGGTTTGTAAAATTTTTGCAAAAGTATTCGTCTCCAAATGCACAATATTTACAAATTTCGAGCACGCGATTACAATTTGAAAGAAAATTATGGAGGTCCAAGTAATTACATGCTCGGGCCAGTTGACATTTTTTAAGGGGGAACTGCACAAATTATTTCTCAGGAAAGCGCAGAAAAGATAGAGCTCCATTTCTTCATGTGCCATTTCGAACACCCTTTGGCCCCAATACGATATACGAAGGTCTCAGAAAGTTCTTTAGAACCCGCCTTCAATTCCATTCAATTTCCAAACTCGTAGGTGTGAAAAAGCTAGGTTTACCATTTAATTCCCATTGCAGAAGCTGTGGGGACCTTTCAGAGAAGGAGACTGCATTTTCTCTGTAAATGTCCAGGTTTGGCAGCTAGACGACTAAGGTCACTGAGCGCTCCTTTCTTCGACAGTCTGGGGCAGAGCGCCAACCTAAATCCCATCAATCTTCTCCGTTATATCAACAGCTTTGGCTGGCTGTAGATTACTGCCTGTTGGAGGTCTCATAATGGTATCAAAACGGCGCTTCAGTGCTACTTGAGGAGTGCCAGACCGGCACTTCAACCATTTCACCTGCCTATGTACATACCTACATAACGGCCATGTTGATAGTTTTTGGTTTTGAGGAGGTTATATATCAATACACGAAATAAAATTAAACCAGCACTTCGCTCAGAACAACCAGCTCCGTACACTTTTGAAATAAGCGCTCTTTACCCAACAATATTTATTATAAGAGGCTTATTTAATATTTATTGTATTTTATTCAGATTTTTTACCAACTATTTGAGCGAACCTACACATATTCGAGAGGTAAGTAGAATCGGTGAAAGGATTTTAATTTCTGAAAGGAAGTTTATATGTAGTTAAAAATAGTTAAAGTCAATAATAAAACCATCCACAGAAACACTAGAAGCATTAAAAAAAATTACATACACATACTTTATTTAAAAACAAAACGTACACAAGTTTCTAGGTATGTATGTAGATGTGCACCCACAAAGAGCAGCATACGTAGAGGCGCAACACCCAGTAATAGCATACATTAAAGCGAGAAAAATTTGAAAAAAAATTAAATACTTGTACAATAAGTGAATTCAGATTGGCCAAAATGCACAAAATTACAAACTAAATACATTTACAATTATTTTATCGCTGTATTTTGCAGAAGAAACAGCCTTACACGACAATTTGTATTTTGTTTTGCTTGTGTGTTTACGCATCGACAGTGGCGGCCAACCAGTTTAGGACAGCATGCGGGCCAAAGCGAAGAATAGCACGATGGCTGCAGCGATAGGAGCTGTGGCGCTGGAGCCGTTGCAGAGATTGCCAGTGCAAACATCGCACGACAACTGATTCACGAACGGCAAGGAGGGATCTGGCCGACAGCCGGATTGAGTGTTCGAGACATCACCAAAGTAGCAGGCGCGCACGATTTGTGGATGACCGGGCACTGAAATGTAAGAGACATGAAAAAGTGATGAGAAACGTTGTGGAATAATTAAAGATAATTTCAAAAGGCTAAATAAATTCACAACTAATGAGTTTTTAATGCGCGCAATTAATAAGTAAATAAACAGTGGAATTTGCTTGTAGTTGGCGCTGTACGCTTGCGTATGGCTGTGAACAAGTCAGCTTGGCGCAAAAGCTTGTTTTGCGAAATTATGATTACAATAAATAAATAACAAAAAAAGCAAGAAAAAATTGTTTAATGTGCTCACGCCTCAGTGCTTTCGGTACTACGAAATTTTATTACTCGTACGTACGTTTTGTTGACCTTGAAACCAGTTTTACGTGCGACATTATTTCACAGCCTAATGCTTTACGTAACGCTTGTAATTTTATATGCACTCAGGTAAGTATGTTTATTAGGCTGCATCAATCTCCATAAGAGAAAAATTGGTACTATTTTTTCAGGGATATTATAATACTTATCATATTAGTTTGGGGCGAAAGAAATCCATTATTTCACTACATCCATCTACCAAGAAAATAATGGATTTCTTTTTCCCCAGTTCATTACAGCCATCTACCGAGAAAATAGTGGATTTCTTTCTCCCCAAGCTAATAATTTAAGACTTCCTCCAAAATATTTAAAGATTATTAGGACTGACGCTGGCTGGCCTGCATTAAAAGTATCTTAAAAATGGCATTATTTTGAGTCTTTTGTTAAAATTTTTGAACATTTTTAGACAGATCTTTTAAGCTTAAGCTCTAATATCGTGATTTTTTCGGGAAAAATATTTTAAAAAACTAATTTTATTTATCAAAAACTCTATTTTTGTGGGTACTTTCAGTGCGGCGCACATAAATCTTAATATTTTTCCGAAATATTTGTCTGAAGTCTTAAAGTTTAAGGCATTTATAATTCCGGTGGAAAAACTGTACCTTTTCTTGGCGAGGCACACTAATGTATACATACTTGCCCTAACTGCTATTAATTCGTATCCTTACGATTGGTTATCATAGGTATACACTTTTTGGCAAAATGATAAACAAACCAATTTCTTTTTTTTTTATAAAAATACCAAAGAACACAAAGTTTCTAACTTTACACAAATTTTCCAAATTTTTTTTAATTTTCATTAAGACTTTCAACTTTTTACCAGAATTTTGAGAGTTTTTCTGGGTACGCAGGTTTATGACCCATTGAATCTTCTTTAATGTAACAAAGTGCAAGAGACAAGTGACTGCAAAATACCGATTATTGGCAGCTTTCATTTTTTGTTGACCATGCAAGACTTCTTCTATATAAAAAAATTGTACATGCAAAAATTGTACAAAGCAAGTAAAATCGGCAATGTTTCAGTGAGCTATAGAACTGCATACCCATAAAAATTCTAAAAACTCTGGTTAAAAAGTTGAATATTTTCATTAAATTTTATAGATGTTGAAAAATTTTGAAAATTTCTAAATATTTTTTAAAATTGTATGGAGAATTTCAATTTCCCTTATATAAGGTAATAGTTGTGGTACGATACTACAAAACTTATAAAAACAATTGTGGCGTGTTTAGAATTTTAAAACGTGGTGTACATGTGAAGAAGGCGACCTTGGTAGTCTAGCGTAAGGGCGCTAGCCTACGATCCCAGAGATTGTGAGTTCGAATTCCCCACGTGAAGCAAGGTCCACGCACTTTTCCAAATTTACCTACTTTCCCTCTTTCTAATAATTTTCCATCCCAAAAACGTTTTCAAACTCACTCCTCAAATCCAAGCTTATCCTTTGCATTGTGGCTGGTAAAATAAGCAAATACAAAGAAAAACACCCAGTTCAACATTGCATCGTGGCGACAGCAAAAGGAAGCGGGCATTACACATTGCATCCGTGGCGCCAGCAAAAGGAAGCGGGCATTACACATTGCATCAGTGGCGCCAGTAAGAGGAAGCGTGCAACCGCGGTAAAAGCGCAGACACATCAGCTTTAGCGAAGTCGTCAACCATCTGTGCGATCCTTCGGGCAGAAAAATGTAAAACACAGGACTGGTAGCGGCAAGCTAATCACCTACCCAGTCAGAAATCAAATAGTTTAACGTGAGCAACGCAAGACTAGCTTGTCCACGCCCTATGCTCCTGAAAGGAGTGAACAAGGAAACAAACAAAAAATATATGTGAAGAAATCGTGAGGCAAGAATTATTTGTGGTTAGTGTGAGTTACTTTGAGAAAGTGCTGGAGCCGCTGTTAAGCTATTTTCTTCTCAAACAGAATTTGACTATTACTTCTCTGAAGGTTTAAAAATATTATGAATATATATATTTTTTTTGGAGCATATTTTTTTTTTACTTTTTTAAATGCATATTCAAACAAGACCTGGTTAATTTTCATTGCGTTTGATTTATTAAAATGTTGTGTTGTTTCTATTAATCATAATGAAAAATATATGTAGTTTTTTATAACCCAGGAATTCGTAACTGATCATACATAAATGGTTATAATAAAAAAATACTGATTCTGACTGTTTTTAATTATTTTTTTTAGTACTGAATTATTTAAATTTAAATTTTAATTCACTGAAAGAAATAACAGCTGTTGTAGCTTTTTCAGTAGGGCAAACATAAACTATATTTATAAAGTTTAACTAAAAAACTGCAAGTAATTCATAAATAAAAAAAACCTCTAAGTGATTTATAAAAAAAAATCAGATTTATTTCTTTCGCGGAAAATTACAAATAATTCATAATAAAAAAAAATTACCGAAAAACCGATTTACCTAATAATTAAATTTCTTTCATTGAAAATTACAATTTATTCTTTATAACTAAAAAAATACGAATAAAAAATAAAAGTTATCTAAATAATTAATAAAAATATTCGTATTTGCTCACATTGGAACTATTTCTTTCATGGAAAATTGCAAATAATTCATAATAAAAAGTAAAAATTGTGGAAATTTTTTGTTGTTTTTTAATTATCAAAATAATTCATAAAAATAATCATATTTGCTGATATCTAATTTATTTTTTCATGGAAAATTAGAAATAATCCATTTAAAAAAATTACAAAATTTCCAAAAAAAAATATCTAAATAATTAATAAAACTAATCGAATTTGCTAACATCTGATATACTTCCCATAAAGAAAAATATAAAACATTCACAATAACAAAAAAAGAAAAAATCCCAAAAAGAAATAAATAAATAAAAAATTAATAGCAATAATCGTATTTGCTGATATCGGAGTTCTTTCTTTCATGGAAAATTGCTAATAATTCATATTAATAAAAAAAAATTACCAAAAAAATAATCTAGATAATTAATAGAAATAATCATATTTGCTAATAATATCAGATTTACTTCTTTAATGCAAAATTACAAATAATTCATAATAATAAAAAAGTACAAAAAAATGTACCAAAAAAAAAAAAATTAAAAACAATTAATAAAAATATTGGTATTTCTGATATCTGAATTATTTGTTTGAAAACTGAAAATAATTCAAAAAAAAAAAACAAAAATAATAATGAATAAACATATTAGTATTTCTAAGATCTGAATTATTTGTTTCATGGAAAATTGAAAATAATTCATAAAATACGAACAAAATCTTAAAAAAGACTGTACAAAAAAAATTATATAATAGATAATAATAAAAATAGCCGTATTTGCTCTGAATTATTTCTTTCCTAGAAAATTAAAAATAATCCATTAAAAAAAATGTACAACAAAAAAAGTGTAAATAATTAATAAAACTAATCGTATTTGGTGTTACCTGATTTATTTCTTAGATGGAAAATTATAAATATGATACTTCATTATATTATTATACCAAAAACAGTTATCAAAATAATTCATAAAAGTAATCGTATATTTCCATATCTAATTTTTAGTAGCAAACAATTTCTTTTCATAGCAAGGTAGGTACGTAGGTTGAGTGGCTGCCGCAACGACACACTTAGACCTTTCGCAGGTCCACTGTGATACCACTGAAGCTTATTCTTACCCTATGGGTTCCTTTTCAAGCCATCCGGTAGCTTTAATAAACGAGCAAAGCTTCGTTCGCGCTATGTCCGCTACCTCAGTTAAAAATGCCGTATCAAGAGTGCGCATCCTCCTCATAGGTAAACTTTCAGACTCACATAAAAGGTGTCTGACTGTTTTTTCTTCTTCTGTATTAAAGCAGCTTCTATAGAAATCGAAGTACGGGAGTCCTAACCTTCCAGCGTGGCTGCCTATTAAACAATGACCAGTTAATAAGCCTATAATTTTTCTTATGGCTTCTCTGCTATATCTAAACAAGATTTTCGATCGACCGCTGTTCCGTTTCGGCCATGTCTGTCTGCTCAGTTCGCATGTTATGAGGTTTTGCCAACTTGTATTTACCTTTTTGATGGTTTCTCTATCATAAGTAATTTGCTAGTGGCTATAGGCATAGGTATCAGCGTCTTATCCGGTTGGAGATCGAGCGTTGTACCGATTCGGGCAAGTTCATCTGCCTTGCAGTTCCCTGCTATATTTCTATGGCCTGGCACCCAAATAAGGTGCATTTTGTAGCACTTACATACGTCATTTAGAAGTTTAAAATATTCTAAGACTGTTTCTGACGAGTGTGTTTTAGATTCAAGCGCTTTGAATGCCCGAGTATATGAAGACTTCATTTGTGGATAATACTCTCGCATTTATTTCTGTAAGTCCCTCTTTTATGGCAGTGACTTCCGCCTGAAATACACTGCAATGATCAGGTAGGCAAAATAATTGGCATACTCCGAGTTTATCGGAGTAAACCCCTCCACCTACTTTGTTGTCTAGTTTTGAGTCATCTGTATAGATGTTTATATCATTTTTCCTAACAATAAGCACGTTATCCAATTCCTTTTTGGAAGGAAATACTGTGACGAAAGATTTATTTAAGTTGACATCCTTGGTCTTACAGAAATCCGTAGTATCAGGAATGCAGCGGAATTTTTCTAAAATTGAGGAGTCTCCTCTCTGGTTCGTTCTGAGTAGACTGATTTCTCTTAATCTGAAAGCTGCTTTGGCAGCTCTTTGCTTACCGAATTGCTTTATTGGTAATAGGTTAAGCATAGGGTGTAGGCCTAAGGGCCCCGCAGATGCAAAGACTGATCATTCTTTATACATGCACCACCATTGTTTTTTTAATATTTAACTTTTCTAAAACCGGCCACCATACTAGTATACCGTATGTTAGGATTGGTCTGACAATTGTATCTAATCTAAATCTTCAAACACTCTAAAACTCAAATTATTTCCGAAACTAAAGTGATTAGGGCAGAGATACGCTGCCGCCATTTTGTTTTTTCCTTCCACTGTTCTGCGGAGCTACATTTTCCACACTACCGTATAGATGTCTGAAGGTGTGCTTAACAAGTTTTGTTTTAGTAATTTACATACTTTCAAAACTTATTCTTTGTAATATTTAAATTAATCAAATTATATTAAATAAAAGATTTCTTTTATCAGCCGCATTCTAGTTTCCAACAGAAGCCTCATTTAATGTCAATCTGCGAGTTAGAAGCAAAATTTCGAATAAATTTATTCTGCACTGAAATCAGTTGATTACTTCATCGATACTCTCATATTTTTAAAAACACTTGCGTGCATAGTTATGAGGTCACTAATGTATATATATACGAGTATATGGGC
This sequence comes from Anastrepha obliqua, assembly GCF_027943255.1. Lineage (NCBI taxonomy): Eukaryota > Metazoa > Arthropoda > Insecta > Diptera > Tephritidae > Anastrepha > Anastrepha obliqua. The sequence goes on along the minus strand of NC_072896.1, from coordinate 96,562,531 downwards.
ATGAGGTAGACTCACATGATTTTTTTTGTCAGCATTTGCCGGCTGAGGCAAAGTGCGAGGAAATCTAAAGTCAAAATGAAAACAAATGGATGGGATTGTAGAAAACGAATGTTAGGTGGTTAGCCGGAGTATTGAGTGGCTGAATGAGTGGCGTTGCTAATGGGCATAAGCTCGCATAGAGGACGTATATATGTATGTATATATGAACAAATATGCAAAACAGCTACATATTATTCAAATTTTTTGAGCTTCAATAATTTTCTGTTTAAATTAAAATTGGAAAAGTTGATTTACTCTCATGCAAATTAGATAATATTTTCTCAAGGTTTTTACATACGGATGCCCATAGCTACGTATGTATTTGATGAGGCTGAACTGCAACTGAAAATGAAAATGCACTGCAAGTAAATACAATTTCACTAGCACAATTCCAAAAATGAAATAAGCAGTATTGAAAATAAATACAAATATTTTATATGTGCTTCATTACATTTAAAATGTTTTCGGCGGAAGCAAGCAATAATAAAAAAATAAAAAAACTCTGATTCTGCATGTCTTTAATTATTCTTCATTGTACTAAATTATTAAAAAAGAAATATTTTTCACTAAAAGAAATAATAGCTGTTATAGCTTTTTTCGGCAGGGCAAGAAAATATATTAATTTAAAGTTTAATGAAAAAATTACAAATAATTCATTAAAAAAACAAACAAAAAAATTTGGCGAATTTGGGAAAAAGTAATGAAAATAAGAAATAGTATTCGTGTTTGATATGCCCGTTATGCCTGTCATGGCTTGGAGGAGGCGGATAGCACTGAGCACTTTCTCTGTGAGTGTCCTGCCTTTGCTAGAGCGCGACTACGAGTTTTGGGTTCTGATGTCGGGAGAATGAGTAATATTCGTTCTCTAAAACTGGAGGATATTTACAGATTTGCCAAAGAATCTGGAAAATTCTAACAAGACTAACTATCTCTATCTCTGTCCCTATTCTTTCCTATCTCTTTCTCTGATACTTTTCTCCCTCCCTCCTTGACTATCTACCCCCTTTCCAGAGCTTTAAATACAATGGGCTTTTTAGCCTTGTTTTAGGAAAATCGGCCACCAAATCTCCTGGTGCTCCTTGGCTCGACCTCTTCAAATTCAATTCGTGTTTGATGATATCGGTTTTATTTCTTTAAAAATAAATAAAAATTTCAAAATTATGTTTAAAAAATATTCGGGCGAAGTTAGTGTAGAAAATCTTCTCTACTACTAGTTTTCTGCATTCCAAAAGGGAAAAATTTGAGTGTATGAAATACTGAGACTATTCTTTCAATAACTCAACTAAAACATGTAATAAAAATAAATAATAATAAAATAAAAATAATTAGAACCAAAATACGTATTGTACATCTTAACTTGAGCAAAAACTATTTCGGAACTCACAACAACGAATCTCGTAATTTCCGGGATTCAGAAAATTATCGCTGATTTAAATAAACGACTAGAGAACACCAAGTAAGAATTAATTTCATTTAGGGATATGGTTCATTGTTTAGGGATATGGTGCGGAAGCGCTGGTTGGATTCTGGAAGACTCACCACCTTAGCCAACCAACCAACCAAGGGATATGTGCAAGGTGACGCAAAATTAATCAACCAATTTTGTTTTTTAACACGTCTTTTACTAAATGAAAACAAAATGATTTTGAGTGATAAAAATCATTATTTTGACTTCTCTAAATTGGATGATTAATTTTGCGTCTCCTTGTATATGCATATTATGGCAAGACAATTTTTTTTGACAGACTCAAGCAGGTTCGGATTTTGGACAAAATTATAAGAAAAAAATCCAAATTTTAAGAGAAGGTTTACTGACTAAAGAAATAATGAAGTTAAAATCCAGATTAAGGGGTTATATACCTTGTGTTGGACTAAAAAATCGAAAATTTGTTTATGGTATATTCTAAAAGTACATCATCTTAAAAATATAAATTCAAAAAATCATAAAGATCGGAGTACTAGAACGAAAGTTACAGACCGTGGAAACGCGCGACCTTTCTTGGAACGAGAAGTGCAAGCAAAACTTTAGACGCGATTATCTCGAAGTCGTGTTTTTTTTTAAATTACCGTAGCGGTGATCATTATTTATCAAAAACTATAATATTTGACCGATTTGCATAAATTTTTTTTAATTATTCGGAGTTACAACCTCGTAAATCTGAACGGTTCAGTCTTTATGTATAAATATTTGCATAGTTCCCTGGAATTATTTTTTTTTTTTAATTTTTCAATCCCTCAAAAATCTTTTTTTTTTTTGGTGCAAAGCGGTTTTCATATCGAGAAAAGATTTTTTGGGTAAAAAAACCGTTCAGATTCACTAAAAAACATTTTTCTAATTACAATAATATTTCAGTTTTTTTGATTTCAGTTGAGCTGCTCATGCGCTACCGTGATCACCGCAAGCCTCTTCTAAAAAACGGCGTTTCGGGGAAGGGGTGATATCAACAATAAATAATAACATTTTTAAAAATAAAAACACCAAAATGTGTACTTCGAGAGTTGCCCTTCAGTATGATATATGCCTCATTTGAATAAAAGTTCTAAAACATGTTTAAAAAAAAAATTATGACAATCGTCCATTTTTTCGGGCTCAGAAGGTATATAACCCCTCAATATTAACTAAAGTACTATGAATGTTTTTTATTTTAATACAAACTTGTAGTTGAGGATTTTTTGCTAAGAAGAATGTGTTTTTGATAACCATTTTTTATTTAAAGAACCACAAGACAGTGTCACAAAGCAAATTATTATTTAAAATTGATTTTGAATGGTTTTTAATTTTATTTTTTTATATATATAAATCAAACTCAAACTTGCAAAAAACCAACAAAAAAACAATAAAATTTCGCAATATTTTAAAAATTTACTTTTATCTTTTTTCTACTCACAATTTTTTCCTTTTTAAATTAACAACGTTTTTATAATTATTGCAGTTTTAGATGCTTTTTACTTTCAATATGCGGTTAGGGGTAGTCAGAATTTTCAAAAAATTGGATATTTTTTTTGCGTTTTCTTAAATTATAATATTTTAAAAATATTGTGTGAAAATTTGAAGGGAATACGTCGAATACTTTTCGAGTTATTCAAGAATTAACAAAGGGCGCTCGGGCGGTCGAGAGGAAGTAGCTAGCAGCAGCCCCTATGAACGTCCATTTTGGTGTATATATAAGTATACCTAAACATGTATACTTCCTATTTATACCCTATTACATATATCTACAATTTCTAGGTAGTACAAGTAAAGTGCTGAAAAATATATTTTTTGTTACCAGTATGCATGTATGTAGTCGTTGCACTGAGCAATTTACTATAGGACGTGATTCTAGAAAGCTTTCAAGACAACTTCGGAGTTCTGAAAATATTAATAAGTCACGTTCAGTGAATAGAAAAAATGTGTTTTAATCCGAAAACAGCGAAATAATGAGTGCTGCCCGTATGAAGGTGGCAGATAAGCGCGCTAACGATAACAATCGAGGAGACAGAATGCTGCGTAGGCAACAGCAAATCGATGTTTTGTAAGGTGCTATGACGGCTAAAGAACTATTATATGGCCCAGGAATAGATGGCATAGCATAAGTAATAAATAATTCGTATAACTCTATATAAATCTATAGAAAAACTTTAAATGCATTTTTCGCAAAACTATGTTTTTTGAATTGGTGATCTCTGCAACTTAAAAACTGCTTGATAGATTTGAATAAAATTTATACTGCTTTTAAATAACATAAAAACTTAACAATTAAATTTGAAAAATTTTGAAAAATTAAAAAAAACAAACAGCTTCGATCAGGCACAAGATTATCTATAAATAAAACTAATTTCTCTTGTCCGATTGATTTTAGATGAAACTTCAAGGACTTGTGATGATCACCGCAGGGGACTTCTGGAGAAACGGACTGCACACATACAGCGATAACTTTTACAATTATTAATTTTTTTTTTTGAAATTTAGGTTAAGTCAAGTCGAAACATGATGTATTAATGCAATGTTTCTATTTTTGTAAAATAAAGCAATTGACTAGCAAAAAAAAAAAATTGGAAATCATTATTTCGTCATCGGGCCTCTGACTACCCCTAACCCCTTAAGAACAACATTTCGCAAAATTCAGTAGAAATAATCGTCCGAATGAGTCGGAAATTCAAAATTTGGTGAAAAAATTTCAAGAAACTGATTATGTTGAGGATAGAAAAAGGACTGGCAGACCGAAAACTTGTCATTCCGTTAAGAATATCACTGCTGTAGCGCAAAGTGTTGCTGATCAACCTTCAGCTACGATATCTTGACGTTCTCAACGGTCAGGCATTCATGAATTGACTGTTTGGCGGGCTTCTGACCACCCCTTAAAGACCGATTGCCACTTTTACCTACTTGCCGACCTTAGTTAGATACATAGCTTTTTTCACAATTTGTGATGTTCGAAATTGATTTTAGCGCTATACTCTAAGGGACTTTTTATCTCATAATTTTAAGTTAAATCCGAATCTGCTAGGAATGATGTCGGAAAAAATAGATCCATACAAATCGACCCACCCTAATGCATAAGTATATATTATTTTACCTAATGCTAGATATTACCCATTAAATGCTGTCCATCTATAACAATACAAACACGCATACAGTAGACATAATGTCATCGAACTCACTACACCCGCTCACAGCTGCAATTTTAGCCACTCAAGCTCATCATGATCTCATCTGCGAATGTACGAATGTCTAAATATAGTTATTACTAAAAGCTTAGATGAAGAATTGCCAAAAAGGGAAACTGATTTCAATTCTACTTTCGAATATATATGTATTTGCATGCATCTGTATGTGGCTACAAATATGATACAAGAAAGCAGATGATACTTTTTTTGTTTCGGACACAGGACTACAGATGCTGCTATTCTGTGAAAATGAAATTTTTGATTTTCCAAAAATTTAATGTTTCATCTCCAAGTAGTGGAAAGGAAAAACCCAAAGTTTATATGAAATGTTTGTATGAAAAAGTAAATATGAAATATGCAAGTGGATTTCATATTTAACAATTCTACTTATACACTTTCACTTTGCTTATTAAAAATAAAGATTCATGCGATTATAGTATTCAAAAGTTGCGTTGCCAATTCACCAATTTTAGACTTCACAATAAACATAAATTGTGCTAAAAGCAAACAGAGCTTGTGAAATGTAACATTTGCAATTTGAATTTACTGGGTGTGGAGAACTTAATAACAAATAGGGAAGAATATAGCTACAAATACCTAAATGTTGAGTATGAAAATGGGCTAAGTAAATTAATTAGTGGGCTAAAGTTTAACCAACGAAAGCACAAGTTCATAAGCGGACTCAGCATAAGGAAAGTCAAAAACCTTGGGTAAAGTTGGTATCATCTGATTCTTGTGAAGTCTGCGTTATTTAACTAATAATTTAAAAAAAAATCCTTTATTACAAAAAATAGCAACATTTTAATTGATTTGTTTCGTTAAAACTTTATAATAACTATATTATAAAAAAATAAATTTTAATCAAATTTTACGTAAGTGAAATTTGAGACGAATCCTAAGAAATGTGAAAGTATTTTAAGTAAATTTATACATACATACAACTACGCTTTATCTCATTAGTTGAGCTCTTCTCCTTTAGCTTCTGCAGTAATCCTCTTGAAGCTCCTGAATTTGTTTTTCACTCACAACATTTTCAATGTAGCCATTTTTGCAAAACTTTTTACTTGAATACACAGTAGAAAAAGTCTTGGCATGCATGGCCAATATTTTGCATATAAGCATCCCATATTTGCTATAAAATTCCCACTCACCAAGGCCAACTGTTTAGCAAAAAAATTGGAAATGGAACTATCTTCTTTCTTCTCACACGCATACAAATGTATGCCAAGAGACAGTATTTTATTATATCAGACCAAATGCAAGCAGCTAAGCCTTATTTTGGACAAATTGGCCCAAAATGTACATACACATACACACATAGATCTGGTATTTTCACACTTTCGCTTGACGTTTGCAAACTTTAATAGGTAAACTTAATAAATTCGTTGATGATATCAAAGTTTGTACTAAATTTTATATGTATGTATAAGGTGTGTATTAAAAATATGTATGTATATGTATATGTATATGTACATATATGTAGAATATGAATCGGCAATACGTATTTGTCGTACTTAATTAACCAAGCTTTAGGTCATACCATATTCGCCTTTGAAGATGAAGTGGCAGAGCTACTAAAAATACCATAGATGTATAAGCATGCACGAGTATGTATGTATGTATTTATATGCACACGCATGATAACTAATATATGCTGTACTTATTGCGTTAATTTTTATTAGTTCTAATTAAGAGATTCTTCCAACTACGTTCAGCCACTTTACTTTTATGCCGCAGTGGGCATCGAACCCAGGGCCATGTACATATGTAAATATGAATGTTAAAGAATCTATTTGGCTTTGTCTGCTTTTCTCGTGTTCTGTCTACGCATGGTAGACTAATTTCTTGAGGCGTTGTTAACGGCATTATTTAATTTTTTCTGGGGTAGCAATTTTTTTTTAGAGATGGAAATCGAGAAAATGATGCACTCGTAAGCAGGCATCGAAATATGATGTGCCTTCTGAATAAATATATTTTTTTTACTCTTAGTCTTAATAGTAATAATTTTACTATGCTTTAATTTTTCTTTGCTTTGCTATAAAAGTTATTGTGTTTGTAAATAAACCTATTAATTTTTATTAAATTATTATTTCTTCTTAAAACTAATATTTTATCACGAAATGAAGATGTGAAACAAAAAAAAACGGAGTATGAATTTTTAATAAAATTGTTTTTTAAGCTATTTAGTTTTATACAAATTATTACTTTGTCTTTAAGCTCATTCCTATAACCCCAAAATGAATCAAAGAGGGAGCCTCTAACTTCTAGAATGGTAGTTATGAGTTTTTGAAAGTTCACAGCCAACTAAAAATCATGGAATTCTAAAAATGTTGGGTCAATTTTCAAAAATAAAAAGATATTCGAATTCTCACCTCTTTCTTTTTGGTATAGAATCTTTAGAAAAATGTCATCCAAAGGGCTAATACGTTTTTTTTATAAATTTATTTACAAATTTGTATTAAATAATTTAGTACAAAATATTTTTAAATTAGTAGAAAAGTTGCAGCCAAATCGTTGGTACAATAATTTTGTATGTTATTTTTTTAAATCATTTTCAAATATTTATTATATTTAAATTATTTTTTTCAGCTCATTCATTAAACTTTGATTTGCTTCATTTTAAAAATAGACAAAAAATCCTCGAGTACTCATATTTTGATTTTCTATAAGAATTAGAGTAAATTTTTTTATCATTTTAACATTTTAACATTAAAGTTGTTATTTGTAAAGCTCATTTTTTAACCTTAAAATTGAAAAGTGAAGTGCCTAACACTTAGTCCGGGATTATTAATTTTTAAAAAAATTTGTTTAATTTTTATTTTTTCATTTTAATATTCTAGAGTTCTACAAGAGGAGTCATGATTTTTTACGATGCGTCGCCTAACCAAAATAACGAAATTCTCAAACTTTGATCCCACCATTTTACAAAAATTAAAAATTCTCTCGCACTCATTTCTTTCTTTCCGATATAAAATTGAAACAAATTGCTAATAATTATTATTAACTCATTTTAAAACTTTTAGAAAAACTATTTTTTGTAGTTAGGGTGAGGTTAATCCACTTAAACAATGAATAGGTTTCTTGTTAAGTCAAAAATACAAAATTCCCTCCACTCTCTTTCCAATATACAATTAGTAGCAAAATTTCAGTCAAATTGCAAGGAATTATTTTTTTGGTTATTATTATTTTTTAACTCATTTTCAAATTTGCCCATTCCTTGAGCTTCAAAATAAATATAAAAAGAAGTGTATCGCTTCTAGAATGCGGCCTTCGAATTTTTGAAAATGAGTTTCTTACCCAAAAATCACAAAATTCTCAAAATTTCATATCCTCTAAAAGCAAAAAAAAAATCACGAATGCTCATATTTTCCTTTTCCGTATAAAATCTTTAGAAAAATGTCAGCCAAATAGTTCGTAAGTTTTTTTATATTATTTTTTTAACTCATTTTCAACTTTGTGTTATCTAATTTGTTTAACCCATTTTCGGCAGCTGGTCGATTTTTCGACCACCAACTTCGGACTCCAATATCTCAGAAACTAAATGTAAATTTATTGATCAGTTTTCACAAGTTTTAAATTTGGAATTTAGTTAATTTCCAGAGCATAATTTTTTAAGAAAAAAAGGTTCAGGCAGATTTTTGTAAAAGAATGAAATTATCACTATTTTTACGTGCAGATGAAAAAATAATGAAAAACAAAAAAACAAATAATTGTTACTAATTTATTGTGAAGAGAAAAGATGAAATTAAGAGAATCAAAAAAGTAACATATCGATATTGCAATAATTTTTACTGTTTCATGGACGTAAACTTTAGTGGTCGAGAAATCGACCGCTGGCCAGGAACTGTCATGTAGGATAGAACAAAATCTAGCAATATTTTTTTCTTATTGAAAGAGATGGAAGTGATTATCTTTGTGGTATAGGAAAGGTACTACCCCTTCAGGGAAAATCACTACTAGTGAACCAAAATTCTAGTTCAGCACTAGTACCTTACCTCCAAAATCGAACCTGTCCTATATTGGATGGTACGGGACTATTAGAAAATACCTACAAATCGAACTAGTTCTCATTCGTCTAATATCGAACTAGGGCAGAACTATCCTAAAAGGGATGCAGCGGTGGAATGTTGGCATTCCGCTAAGATTTTTAGTTCTAGAGTTTTTCGCTTGAGTAAATCGGGTTTTGCCCGTCCCATATGGCGAAAACCCAGAGATTTTCAATACACAAGGACCGTAATAAATGTGGAAGCAATCAAATTGGAAGAAATGTTTTCTGAAATTGGTAAGCAATTAATCCTTTTTGTATACGTATATATAATTGCACTATTTTGTAGGCCCAAATCCCCCTATGATCTCTTTACATTGTTTTTTGATCACAAATATTACCACTTTCACAAAGGAGTATGCAAACCAACACAATGCTCCAATTAACATCACGCCAATCGAAATACGTAGGTTTATTGGAATATTGTACCTATCGGGGTACCATACTTTGGCACACATTGACCACTACTGGTCTGTTCGACCGGACATGGGAGTTCCAATTGTGAAGCAGGCTATGAGTCGTAATTGGTTTAAAAAAATTAAGCAGTTTTTCCATCTCGCTGACAACACGAATTTAAACGCAGCAGACCGTTTTGCGAAAGTTCGTCCTATTACTGACGCTCTCAACAAAAAGTTTATGTAGTTTGGAGTCTTTAGCCATAATCTCTCTATTGACGAACAGATGATTCCATACTTTGGACGCCACTCCTGCAAAATGTTTATCAAGGGAAAGCCAATCCGGTTTGGGTTGAAAACATGGTGCTTGTGATCTGAAAGTGGGTACTTATTTTCTAGTTCATTGTACGGGGGAGCAGCAACCCCTCACGATAAAACTATTGGTCTAGGCGCACAAACAGTCTTAGACTTGCTTGCCAATGTATCTGACCCCGAGTGCCACATCATTTTCTTTGATAATTTTTTTCTCTTCATACCGTCTAATGTGCCCTCTGAACGAACGTCGATTTTTTGCAACTGGTATTATTCGCGAAAATAGAATGGGCGATTCTCCTTAGAGAAATTTAAAAAAAGAAATACGAGGAACATTTGACCAACTACTTGATCATCAGCAAGAAATATTTACTGTTCGGTGGAATGATAATGCTGTAGTCAATGTTATAACTAATAACTCCACAGTCAATCCAATTATTAGCACTAAAAGATATTGTTCGGAAGAAAAAACAAACTATCACTATCCCGCAGCCAAAAGCTATTCAAGAGTATAATCATGGCATGGGTGGTGTGGATCTCCATGATAATGCGGTGGCAAAGTATAGAATAAAGTCACAACAGAATTATTGAATTACGACAAGGACGAGGACGAGTATGAAAACGAACATGGAGATGAAGGTCCATCGAACCTTCCTCGGATCAATGAAAGGCATGAGAAGCACTGAAAACAAATTTTGGCGGTGTAAATTTTGCAAGAAACATACTATTTTTACTTGCAAAAAGTGCAATATTCATTTACATATGTACTATATGTTTTGATGATTATCATAAAAATTTGTAAGCTGACTTTTCTATCAATAAAACAACAAAAAAATATTTGTATTTGAAATAAAATTAAATAAATTGACTTCGTGTGCTAAATTTTTTTCATAAATGTTGTATTTTTTTTTTAATATATTTGACGGTTTTTGGCCAGTGGTCGATTTTTCGACCAGTCCATATCTAAAACACCGATGGTCAGAATTTTTTTTTTTTTTTTAATTTTTCTTGATTATGGTCCTATAAGCACTGACTAAAAAGGAAATGGAAAAATTATGTCGAATTCTTGTAGCGGCCGAAGATGGGTTAACCTCGCTCTTTAACCTTCAAAATGAAACAGGTGTAGGTGTTTAGCTCCTAGAATGGGAGCTTTGCATTTCCTGAAAGAGTTTCTTCATCTGACTTTCAAAACTCAAGAGATTTATAAATTTAAACTGCATCGTATAAGTAGCTTCTACCAATATTATGATCTACGTCCTTGTAGATGCGAGTTCTTTTCAAAGCTCTTTCCCACAATCTCTGTTTGTTCATCGAGCTCACAGTTGACAGAAGTACATCTGTGTTAGTATTCCACAGCCTCCTATTTATTTTCAGGTTTTTATATGTAACAGAGTTCTTTTCGTTGTAATTTTTATAATTTAGGCACTGCATATTAAACACAAAAGCGGCTCAAAAAACTTGAGAAAAAATTTCCATAAAAAAGATACTCGTATACTCGTACATACGCATATGAATGTGAAGAAGATTAGCTCGCAATTTCTTACAACAAATCGATTTTCGTAACTATGGGAAATATAATAAATGAATAAATAAACGATATATCGTATGACAATAGACACATACATTCATATGGTACATTACACAGTGTTTATTTACAAAATAACTGCGCGATTAAGAATATTTCTGAAATGATACAAAAACCGGTTGGGGATTTCCGCTCGACTGCGAGCTTCGCTTAAAAGTTAAAGCGCAATAGCGGGCAAAACACGTACAACTTCATACCGAATAGACACACATACATACATATGTATACTTTAGTAAATTAATATGCTAGTATGTACATATGTATGTATGTAAAATGTATATGAACGTGCAGAAAATTAAGAGAAAAACTACAGGTATGCATGACATCATTGACATATTTGCTTGTAGTTAGAAATGTAGGAGCTTACTTATGTAAGTAAAAATAGTGATATACATATATACATATGTATATATTATATATGTACTAATATGAATGTACATATGTACAGTTACGTACAAAAAAAATGTTAAGTGCTTGTAGTGGGCAAGCAACGAGTGGAACTTTTAGCTATTCAGTATTATTTTTATGACAAAATGGATATAAAATTATAAAAAACTAAATAACTTTTAACACAGGGATGGGGTCTTGTATAGAGTTCTGCGCAGGGATATACATTTTTTAGATTTTTTAATTTGTTTGTATTTTTTATTTTATTTCAATGTTTTGTTTTTAATATATTATATATATATATATATATATATATATGGGGCATTCTTCGCCAACCGGACACCCCCATCTGCCCAGAACAGTTTTTATAAAAAAAATTTTTCCCTATGCCGAAATAAAAGCTTATGTCATGTACTTTAATTTGTCATGTGGCACTTTTTAAATATTCAAGATGGACGACGAATATTGACAAATATGTTGGAAAACACCAAAAAAAAATGAAGTAGTTTGTTAAGAAAAGTAGAGAGAGAGATTCTGGTGCAACGTTCGACTGTTTCATTAACAGCACTAGTTCTTGATGTATTTCACATGTCAAACGGTACAGAAATAATTTGAACAAATTATAGAAAAGTCTAAACGAATAAACTATTAAAAATAAATCTGTCAAACAGTTCTTTTTAGAACTATTATCGTCTAAAAAATGTCGGGAAAATCGATAAGAGATCGATGCATTAATCCCTTTAGAAAAGTAGGTCCATCTTGAATATTTAAAAAGTGCCACATGACAAATTAAAGTACATGACATAAGCTTTTATTTCGGCATAGGGAAAAATTGTTTTTATAAAAACTGTTCTGGGCAGATGGGGGTGTCCGGTTGGCGAAGAATGCCCCATATATATATATATATCGTTGTTGTAGTTGTTTGTTTTTTGTTGTGCATTACCCAAACTACGTTTAAAATTATACTGCCGTGCCCCCGTTAAGGTATATCATTACTTCGGGTGCATCAGCGGTTTTTTAGACCAACATCTATGAGTCAATTGACCCCAGATTGTTTTGAGGCCAGCAGGTATACAACTTAACGGAAAACTTTTTAGTTTATTTAGTTTAATCTACAAACGCTCCGGCTCTGAAAGTATTCAATTGGAGTATCAGCTGGTGATAGCAGATAAAAAGGAAAGCCTCCTCTGCGTTGCAAACATCAGGTGGAGAAGGACTTGGCCTCACTTGGCCTGATGTAACCAACTGGCGCCGGTTAGCACGAGAAAGAAACAACTTGCGCGCTTTGTTCAAATCAAGCAGCCAATCAAGAAGAAGAAGAAGAATGGTTGTCATACTCGTCGTATGCGACAGACGCTGATATTGATTAGAGTGCAGTCTATCGCTTCCATCCAAAAAAAAACAAGAATACCTTGGTCATCGCTTGCATTGAAGTTGATTTTTTCCACCGATCAACTTTTTAGTTTAACAGTAAAGTAAGTCATTAAGCGGCCTTTTTCTGGCAACAACAGTTTTTCAACAATTTTTCTACAACGACAACATTCCAGCGCTTTTATATGCCGGATCATGACAGATCTCCGATATGTTTCTTACGGTAAAATCTGCATTAAGAAGAACAGGATTTGTGGCCGATAGAGCTGTAAGGAAGAAAGTGGTATGCATCCTGAAGGAAAGAAAGAAAGCATTGTGCATCTGAAAGGGCTGATAGAAGAATAAGACATACAGCACTATTTCGCTTAATGGAAGATTCATATAGGGCGTTGTACTAATAAAAAAATGTTTATATTAAGGTGATAATATTTACTTAGGAAAATTAAGGAAAAGAGTTAGAAATGTTCTTATTTTACTTATTAATTAAAAAAATGTTCAAATAAATATGAAATAAAATCTTAAAAACACGAAAATACTTATTTCGCTTATTAATTAAAAAAAAATTTTAAAATAAATATGAAACAAATTCTTAAAATCACGAAAATGATTGCTACTCATATTTACTGTTTTGCTTATCCTCTGCAAAGTTCAAATATTCTACCCGAAACTGTATATTTATTAGATGTACACATTCGCACACCTTGAGCGCAGCCATAAAAATGCTAACCGAAAGTTGGTATTATATTAAAACACTTTCAGTTTTATTAGCCCCGGAGAAATTATGTCACTGAATGAGTAAACAAAGTACAACAACTGCGTTCACATAAAGTGCAACTGCTTTCTTTTTCTCTTACTAATCAAATATTTATTACTTACCATCGAGGACCTTCTTCATGCAGCCGGTGGCATTAACGTTGAATAGGTTCTGGAGGAAGCGTGGCGGGGAGACGCGTGCACAATCGAATTTCATATCATCGCTCGCTTCGAATTTCTCACCACATTTTGGATGAGTGGCTGAGTCACAGAGGTAGCACTGGATGGCGAATGCTGTAATGTGGCGGAGAGAGAGAGTGAAACGATTTAATTATTATTAAAAACTAAGTGGTTGTGGCTGTATTTGATTTCGATTTTTTTTTGTTTGGTTTTTTGTAGTTAGAAACTTCTAAAGTTTTGTTAATCGAATTCATTTTACTGAACTGTTTTACTGTTGTTTTAAATTGTGGTTAAATCTTAATATATTCTCAGTATGAGTTGTAATATAATTTTTATATTACATTTTTTGATTATATTATTATTTTTGCATGCAATTTTTATTATTATTAATAATTTCGTAATATATAATTCTTCTTTTCATTTCATGCAATTATTTTTTTTTTTCAAGTTGGATATTTATGCATCTCAATATAAGCAATTTAAGAAGTAAATTACGATAAATTTGATGAGGTTTGTCAGACGGAGTTTGACTATAAAGTCGGTTTTGGCGGCAACTGTAAAAAGCCAAAAGTATGCATTTCGGCTTGTTTTCCTAATTACTGTGGCATATTTCAGGCTGAAATTCTAGCCATTAATGGGAGAAGTCCAAATTTCTGAGAGAAGTCTATATCTACTCTGATAGCTAAGCGGCGATAAAATCTCTTGGTGGGATTGTCAATAATCAATTCATTTATCGTAAATGCTGGGCATCTCTTAACGAGATGACGGAATATTTTCGTATAGTGACATTCCAGGAAATTGTAAGGCGGATAAATCACCACTCGTCTACCTCTTGGTATAGAGTTTGTAGGTATACCCCTCTCAACCCATAAACTGCGTGGTGCAAGTAGCATTTCACTTCAGCCAACTCAATTTGGGTGGATAGTCTGACATGCAATGCTACAAAAAGTATTTGCCTAAACTGGGATGTAAGCCGCTCAAGGGCATTACTTAATCGGTCAAGGAAAAATTTCTCTATGTTATAGTAATTGTTTTGATCACAGACCATTAACTCCTAGGCCGGCATGCTTAACGAACAAAGTACCTCCCTTCGACAATTGCAGAAGCAGCAAGAATGAGGAGGAAGAAGAACATGCCGGACACATGTGTGGCATGCCACTAGATTTAAATACTTTAGCTCATCGTTCTTGCGTTATACTGATGACCTTAGGGATATGAGTGGAAGCCAGATAAATGGATTTGCACTTAAAATAAAATTATTTAACGAGGAGAAGAAGGTAAATTACTACTGTGGTATCACAAAGAATCGGCAAGGGTCGAAATGAGTTGGTTTAAAGACCGACTACCACTCTTAACTACCTACATACCTAGATGGAGCATACGTGGCATAGCAGAATGCTCAACAAACAGGTGGTAGAAAATTTTATTTGAAAAACTACTATAATAATCGAACTGCCAAATGAGGTGGACTTCCGCTATAACAAAAAAAATGTTTGGCGCTGCCACCTAAATTTTTTTTTTGAAAGTTCTTATTGCATTTTCGTGGTAAACATTTTTTCTTGATGCTAAAACCCAAATTTTTTTTTTAATTTTTTTGGTGCTGCCCTCTAAATTTTTTTTCGAAAATTCTTATTGCATTCCCTGGTAAATTTTTTTCTTGATCCTACGACCTAACATTTTTTTTTTAATTTTTTTGATGCTTCCACCTAAATTTTGTTTTGAAAATTCTTATTGCATTTCCATGGTAAACATTTTTTTTCTGGATGCTGCAACCTAATTTTTTTTTTAATTTTTTTGGTGCTGCCACCAAAACTTTTTTTTTAATTTTGACTTCATTCCCGTAGTAATTTTTGTTTCTTTATACTTTCTTTTAACTCTTATGACATTCCCGAGGTAACAATTTTTTTTATTCATGCTAGCCAAAACATTTTTTTTTTTAATTATCAGTGCAAGTTGCCCTAAATTTGTTTTGGGGTATGTTTCTTTACGCAAGTCTTTACTATAGTAACACAAGTGAAAGGTCCGAAGATCATAAACACCTTCGAAATGGCAGGACTAGGACGACTAGGATGGTTGCTATTGCGGAAAAGCATTTCATAGATACACATTTTTCTATTTAGTTATTTGATGGCACACAACTCTTGAATAAGTTGAGGAAAATTGAGGGATTGAGCACAGTAAAAGCTTACACTTTTTCTTACTAACCTGCTTGTTTGCTAAGCGTAAATTTACACACAGGGAACTAGAAATGGTGAATGACTGCGCAACCGTGTACCGATTCGAGCGACCACTGAAACGGTATCTGATGGCAAATTACCACATCATAATTAAAGTCCATTCACGCCAAGGGATTATTTGAACATCTTTATTTGTCTAAACATGGCTACGTTCTTTGAGTGAAAGTGCACGAAAAAGCGGTATTAAATTAACTACTACAGTCAACACGAATGGGAGTGTCAATGCGCACTGGCACTAAGAGCGAACATTTAAACTCGTTTGGTATAGAAAAATGTGTTATAATAGGTGTCAGGTTTCCACCTCTTTTACTTTATTAATATTTACATTATGCAGTCGAATAACAGTGGAGTAGTTTTTAACAAGTGAAACTCATTTATAGAAAATGCTGATTAAACAGAAACGAGCGTGCAAAGCTAACATTAAGACGAACATGTGAATGTGAATGTGAACTGTGAAGCTTATTATGGAGTTCTAGACTTGAAATAAAGACTTGAAAAGAAGCTCAGACCGACATTTAAAATGAGATATTATTGTATTTTCAATGCATTTTTATTACAAATTTTCAGATTGTACGAGCTATAGTGTGCAAATTTCAGCCATCAAATTCACTATGGGATGTTTCTGTTCCAGTGCTTTAAAGGACCAGTTTAAGTATACCGAAAACATAACCAGTCCGTCGATTATGGGGCGCTTACAGGATTTGAGACCACTTAGTTCACATTGCGGTGAGTTTTACGTAATAGAGAACTTGAGCTACAGGCTTACAAGCTTAAATCAACTCAAAAAGTATAACTTCTTGAACATTTGAGTACAGAAAATTCTACGCTTCAATTCTATGAGCTCTGTTAAAGTTGTGCTAAATTTTTATTGAAAACTCCTTTACTTTTGTCTTATTTTTGGATAGGATTAAATTCTTAACGTCGTTAATTCTTTCTTTATTTTGCTTTTATTTTAATTGAAATATTTTGAATAATGATTTCAGGCTATTATATTTATTTATATATATTTATTATTGTAATTCATTTGAAATACAGTGTTTTATGGTGCCATATTTCACAAAAATTGCGATATCAAAAATTTAGTGAAGAAAAATTTAGTTGTTATGCACTTAGTTAATATATTTCTGAGACTTAAACTAACTTCTAGAAAGAATGAATTTATGAAGAAATAATTAAAAAAAACAAAAATAACTAATAGATGGAAAAAACATTATTTAATTTTAAATTGTTTCGTATTACTTTAGTTTATTCTATTTCATTTTATTTAATATTAATTTATTTTATCTAATTTAGCTCTACATTAGGTTATAATATTATATTTTATTTAAACTTAACTTGTTTCATTTTATATTAGCTTATTCTTTTTCAATTTATTTAATTTTATTTACTTTTATTTGATTTAATTTTATTCTATATTAATTTATTATATTTTACTTAATTAAATTTTATTTATTTAATTTGATTTTTTTATTTAATTTATTTTTTTATTTGATTTTACTCTATTTTATTTTCTTCCTTTTATTTAATTTTGCTTTATTTAATTCTAGTTAAATTCATTTTGATTTATTCTATTTAATTTTATTTTATTTTAATTTATTTTGTTTTATTTTTATTTTGTTTCATTTTGTTCTACATTAATTTAATATATTTAATTTAATTTAGATCTATTTTATTTTCATCCCATTTTTCTTATTTTTTATACATTTTCTTAATTTAATTTAATTTAATTTTAGTTTATTTCATTTTATTCTATTTCCTTTTACTCTATTGTATTTCATTCTTTTTCTTTTTATTTATAAAATTATTTTTATTAAAAAAATTCTTAGAACTCACCTGAGCAGGCAACACTGGCAATCACGGCAAAAGCCAATAACGATTTAACTGCAGAAACCATTTTGTTTGTTTTGTAATTTGAATTGGTGGGTTTGATTCAAAAATTTGAACTGCATCGTTGGAAAACGTTGAGCGTTTGTATGGAAAATAAATAACAAAAACAAATTAATATATTTAAATTGCATAAATATATAATATATATATATAATATGTATGCATGTAAATGTAACTCAAAATAGCTTGAATGTTACTTTCCAAAAAATTTTGCAATAATTTTAATGTTAAAAAAAAATTTAACTCAAAGACCTTATAAAGGAGCATTTTATAAAAAAATTAAAAACGCTTCACCAATTCCTAGAGTTCCAATTTGGAGCCACATAGAGCAAAAACACTGGAAAAGCATTTGTATGTAATCTCTAAAACATCTACTTTTAAAAGTTTTCAATTTTTTTGCTAAAATATTGTTTGCCATTTACAAAAAGGCAGCTTTTTAACAAAACGATATTTTCCCATTAATAATAATAATAAGTAAAATTAGTTTTTCTCACAATATTTAGATTTGACATTTTAAAATTTATAATTTTTTAAATTTATAATTTTTTTAAATCAATAATTTTTTAAAATTAAAGTATTTTCTTGAATTTTATGTTATTATTTAATTCATCAGTATTTTGTACGAAAAAATTCGAACACTTCGTTTCTCCAAAACGAACAAAATTACTTTTCCTTTCAACGTAAAATTGGAAAAATTATAAATGAAAAGAAAAACATGAAAAATTGCACAAAATTCCTCGGAAAGCACTTTAAATTTTTTTTAAATAAAATTGTATTTACATATATATTTTTTTTATAAAACTGCAAAACACAACACTTCCTTTGCGCTAACCTGAGAGAATGATGCGTAGCAGACGTCTTGTAAGTAGCACGATACGGGCGCAACTGTGGCGGGCGTGGACACCCAAACACCGAACTGGATTAGTGACTAACTTGTCACATACAAACTGTATAAACCACACATACGCACACACACACACTCACAGTGTGGCAAATATACTCATACTCACAAATAGTAATGTTGTCATTCAAAGAAAAGCGCTACGCTTCAATGAATGCCGGTCTGATGCTCACTTTTGTTTTGAGTGAAATCAGCCACAAAACAAAACACAAAAAAAAAAAAAAACACAGCTGCCCAACCCAATGAACTTTCTCTCCCTACCCCCACAATAGAAGATATACACATATACGTATATGCATAAAGTAGGTGTAAGAGCACGTACCGAGTGTCATCACGTACATAGCAAGTGAATTGTTGCATCGCCATTTATTTGTGCAGTACAAAAATAAAAATAAAAACAAAAGTAGAAATAGAAACAAAATTTACTTATTCGTTGTTTATTATTAGGTTATTTCGTTGCTATTTTGAATTAAAAATATAAAAAAATCTTCAATGGCACTCATCTCTGGCGTTCACTCAATTCACGCTGAGCAATAGTTTGAGTGCAAAAGTGTAGCTGCTTTGGTGCTTGCACGACACCCCAACGGCCCCGTTTTTCGTGCGCTCCATCACTGCTTTGTTTTGAGTGCATATTTCTTTCATATCACTTTTTAAGATGATGTCAGCTGGTGTGCTGGTGTTAATTTTTGTTTTTCTTTGCATCTACGCTGTCGCTCTGGCTGAAGCATTTTTTTTGTGTCGATTGTTGTGAACAACTTTGGCTGCACTTTGGTATTCAAGTCGAATATTTCTGCGTTTTACTTTGAGAATTTTCGTAACAATTTTCAAACAAGTTGTGCCAGTTTTTTTCTTGATTTTTATTTGTATATGTATGTACATGCATATGTATGCATGGTTAATGTTATTTTCATTTATGAGGCAATGCTTATTAGGCGTACCGATAGGAAAATGATTACACCGCAGTGCGAGTATTACTGGGTTAGTGTTAGCCACACATTTCTGAGAAGCTTTAGCGTCGTAGTAACATGCAATGACAATTACAAATAATTTCAGTGGAGAACTTAGTAGAAGCTACTTTTATTTATAAGTATATTCAAGTGAAAATATTATTTGCGATTAATGAGTCAATTACTGAAAACAGTTGTGTTATTGCTATTGTAAAAAAATATATTTATTTATACAAGTACGAGTATCCCGAGTAAAAATGAACGTATATACTACATTAGAGATGTTATTCACGAAAATCCCGAAAACCCCGAAAATAATCCGGAAGCTAGCTGAAAGCGGTTCTTATATAACTCAAGGGGTACTCTTGCCATCTAACCTAGCACTCAAGGGCGACTTTTCAAAGTCAAAGTGTAGGTTAGGTTAGGTATATCTGGCTGATCTGAATAGATGTGACATATCACAAGAGTCCGTAGTAATGTTGGAGTCATGTTCAACGTAGTTCGCGATACATGTTTTGCCAAGTTTTAATAAGCATTTTAAGCTTTTTGCAGCAATATTCTCCATAGATGAAAAATATACCGATCTCAGGTAGTTGTAACGAGTTCTGCTTAGAGCAGGGCAGTGGCAGAGGAAGTGTTCTAACATACCCCTTTATTGTTCGTATAAGTTACACGCGTCGTTCTGAACCAATCAATTTTTAGCTACAAGATATGGAGTGAGACAATGTGCCGTCAGTACTCCAACCAATATTTTACATTCCTTCCTTGGTAGTGATATAATAAAGTTGACTGTTTTCATGTTGCAAGTTCGTAGCATAATTTTGGAAATCCTGTGGGAGGTGGTGGCTTCCCATATAGACTGCGCTTTCAGAGTTAGTTTCTCGTCTAGTTCCATCTTCAAAAATTAGAGTGAGGCATAAATGTACGACGTACTTATGCTAGGCAAGCGAGTAGCCGCCCGCCCGCAAGCTCCTAAATTTATAATGAGAAGAATTTATAAAAATAAATTCCAAATGAGAAACAATAAATTCCAAATGAGAAAAAATAAATTTTAAATGAGAGCAAGTAAATTCAAAATGGGAGTACGTAAATTCCAAATGAAAAGAAATAAATTCCGAATTAGAAAAACTAAATTTCAAATGAGAAAAAGTGAATTCCAAATGTGGAAAAGTAAATTTCAAATGAGAAAAAGTAAATTTAAAACGAGAGAAAGTAAATTCAAAATGAGAAAATTTAAATTCTAAATTAGAAAAAGTAAATTTCAAATGAGAAAAAGTAAATTCAAAATGAGAAAAGGTAAATTTCAAATGAGAAAAAGTGAATTCAAAATGACAAAAGGTAAATTTATAATGAGAATATGCAAATGAGAGTATGTAAATTTCAAATGACAAAAAATAAATTCAAAATGAGAAAATGTTAATTCCAAATGAGAAAACGTAAAATTTAAAGTGATAATATGTAATATCAAAAGTAGCTGGTTATACGGTGAACAGTTTAGTAATTTACACCTACCGAATAAACAAAGGTTACCCTATCTTCTGGGCGGGTTGCAACACTTGCAATATACCCGCGACGTGCTTTGTATTTCTGTTATATTTCTTTCGGATATAATTATCTTTTTCTTTTGAAAAGTCACTAGTAATAAAAGACAAATAGAGACAAATACGAAATACATGCAAATATTAAGTTCTTACCAGTAATATTTGCTCTGTCAATTGGCTAGATTAGGATAGAATGGTTGCCCGGAGAGAGGGCACACTTGGACGAAAATCTGCTAATAGGACAATTAGACATTAGAGCTACAAAACTATCTATAGATTGCGTATGAAACATGTCTTAGCAAAATTATGTTTTTTCCACTTTCAAAATACCTTTTCTCATTTTGGATTTATATGTTCTCAATATGTATTTATATCTCTCAACATCAACTTTTTTATTTTTAAAAAAACTTTTTATACTTTTTCATTTCGATTTATATATTTAAATTTTGGACTTACATATCTTCAATTTACAATTTCTCAATATAATCATACATTTTCTATTTTGGAACTTAAAAATATGTTGCTTCTATTTTAAAAATTATTTGGTTGTGTTATTTTTAGCTAGAAAAATAATACATACATTTTTGATTTCATATTTATTTATTTATTTATTTATGAGTTTTCATCTCGAACTGATGAATTAGTAGGGGTTTTTTTTGTCTAATGGAGTTCGATTTCTAAGTCGCGAAGATCAAAAAAAAAATTCGAAATGTAATATTTCCGCCATAACTGAATAGGTTGGTGCGTGACTACAATTCGGAATTCGGAGAAGGTAGGTTTGAATCTGCACAAAAATGAAGAAAAAGTATTTTCTAATAGCGGTTGTCCCTCTGCAGGAAATAGCAAAACACCGAATATATTTCTGGCATGAAAAAGCGCCTCATAAAAAATATCTGCCATTCGGAGTAGGCTTAAAACTGCAGGTCCCTCCATTTATAGAACAACATCAAGACGCGCACCCCAAATAGAAGTAGAAGCTCGGCTAAACACCTAACAGAAGTGTTCGCGCCAATTATTTATTCTATTTTTTAAACCGAGCTTCGACATCGCGGGTCCAGTGATTTTGCAACGAAGTATCCAGGAATCAGTTAAATAATCAGCAAAATCCTGGCCTGGTATGTTAATCGACGATTTTGTTGGAAATTTTGGATTCCCATAAATCCTCGAAACTAATGGCTACTTGGAAATGTAATTAAAAATATAATAAAAACAATAATTTAACAGAATCTCAACACCTATCGCTCTTTATGTTTCTTTGTCTGAAACAAGTTTTACTGATATTCTGAATACGATGCCCTAATTTAAATATAATTGTTAATTAGTCTGTTAGAAATTATTGACACATAGACTAAATATGCAAACAAATAAATAAATATGTACTTCTTAGCTTTCAGAGAATGGATAATTACTAATACCTTCTCTCCAAAAGAGTAGCCTCTAACAAATCAGAAAATTTTCAGCTAAAGCTGTTATGGCATTACCATTCAACCAGCAAGTTTTTTGGCAGTTCAATAAGGCATGAATAGGGTTCAATAAGGCCATGTGAGAGTCCACTTGGACAAGACATTCAAATCTCGTTCCTTGTGAAGATAAAAGGAAGAAATATAGGCAAGAAAGGATAGAGTAGAGGACCAGATTAAAGTTCTCCAACTCAGCGGGGTTTACAGCGATATGAGCTATTTGGAAATCAATACTAAGATTTCATGAAAGGTGTTGATATCATTTTTTTTCATGTAAAATTATTCTTTTATAAATTAAATATTTCGTATAAATTTCCTCAACTTATGACGTTTGGAGTCCTTGGTTTGGAGCATTACTCTCATACATAGCATTTTTTGCGTGTTAAATATTTTTGATATTCAAAGAACATATTCCATCCCTATTGTCCTAAATTTGAGAAGCCAACAAAATAGCTCTGCAACCCCCATAAGAAGCAAGACTACGCTAGTAAAATCCGCTTAATCACCAAATATTTTCAGAGCGGGGAAAATAAAGTTTTATAACATCAGTTAACCTAGAAAACAATAGTTTGCATGTAACCTCATACATGTAAGTATATAAATATGTATGTATGTGTATACTTACGTTTTTGTAGAGTTCTCCCACTTGTCGCCAATAGGCCATGTCTGCGCCAGCAGGATGTGGCTGTACCTTGTACTTATATATGGCAATAAATGCCAAAAGGAAGCACGCGACATAGTTAACCAAAGAATCCAGTCGCGATTTTGTGTTTTCCTTAGTTGTACTTTATTTTGTTATGAATTAATTTTTGGTACTTATTTTTGAAGGGCTATGAGGGTGAAACTCCACTAAGGAAAAAAACTACATACATATGTATGTATGTATGTGGTGTGAAACACAAATTGATGACATCACAACAAGAAAACAATAGAATTGGCGCAATAAACTGCGAGGGTAACTACTTATGTTTTTCTATTTTTTTCTGTTAGGTTTAGCTTGTAGAAGAAAAGTTGAAAAAATTTAAATTTTTTTTATGGGAAAACGGACCTCACTTGAAAAAAGGGACGACGCTATTCGTCATTATAAAGAGGGCAAAAGCCAACGAAAAACTGCAGAAATTATTGCTATTAGTTCCTCAACTGTCCAGCACATTATAAATAGAAAGGTTTCATGACGAAAACAGGATTGAAGATAAGAGCAGATCTGCGCCAGATAAAATATTTAATGCTGCAGATAATAGTTGGATTGTTCGCAAAGTTAAAGAAAAACCCGATTTAAGTGCTCCAAAATGAATGAACGAAGTCAAAAAATACTTAGGCAAGATCTGTAGTCCTGAAACTATTTGTAGAGTTCTGGCGAAAAAAAATTCACAGCGAAGGACTGCCCGAAGTAAGCCGTGGATTAATGCTCGTAATAGAAAACAAAGAACAGAGTTTTGCAGACAACATTTGAACAAAGATATCTTATCTTCTTATCTTATATCTCATATCCAAATATGCATTTTAGAAATAATTTCGGTATCAATTTTTTGCTTTTCAAGCTTAACTAATTGTCATGGATAGATAGGTACAATTGTTTTTCTCCAATTAAGGGCTGTGGACAACCTTTTCAGCTAAGAGGTGGGCACATCGCCCTACCAAAGACATTTCGTTCTGGAAGTCCGTTGTTTTTGCAGATAAAAGCAAATTTAATATTTTCAGGTCTAATTGGAAGTTCTGCGTTTGGAGAAAACCAAACACCACGCTTCCACCATGTAATTTACGCTCTACAGTTCAACACGGCGGGGGCAGTGTGATGGTATGGGGTTGCATGTCCTATTCAGGCGTCGGAAACTTAACATTTATCGAAGGAAATCTGAATAAAGAGTTATATCTCGATCTGCTAAAAGATAATTTAGTACAAAGTGCGGATAAAATGGGCATTATTGATTCGTTTAGGTTCTATCAAGACAACGATCCTAAGCATACGTCTG
Organism: Anastrepha obliqua; assembly: GCF_027943255.1. Lineage (NCBI taxonomy): Eukaryota > Metazoa > Arthropoda > Insecta > Diptera > Tephritidae > Anastrepha > Anastrepha obliqua. The sequence continues at coordinate 96,537,868 of NC_072896.1, read as the reverse complement.
GTATTGTAAAAACTTGGCTTATTTGGAACTGTCCACATATAGTAGAGACACCGAAACCCGCACAGAGAGTCCAAAATTTGAAGGCAGTGCTGGAAAATAAATTAAGAAGTCACAATATTTCTAATGCTTCTGATTTGAAACAGGCTCTACAGGAAGAATGGGATAAAATTAGTTCCGATTATACAGCAAAACTTGTAGAATCTATGAATTCCCGATCAAAAGCTGTTCTTAGTCAAAAGGGATACCCCACTAAGTATTAACTGGAATTATGAAATCGAAATATTAATGTGTTTATGTTTTGTGAATACTTTTAATTTGGTGCAAAATTAAAACTGTGACTTCAAAACTGTAACTGAATTATTTTAATTTGCCATATCTTTCTTATGAAAAAACATTTTTTGTTATTTTTTGTTATTAAATAAAACATATGATTTAACAATAAAAAATATAAAATTTTTTTCTGTAATGGAAATGCCATTTGATATTTTATTGTAATAAGAAGAAAACATGTTTTTTTATTCAAAATTAGCTTTATTCATCAACGTAATTTCCATCAAGAACAACAATCCTTCCAGCGCCGCACAGTGGGGATTTTTGTACAGAGATGCGGAAAAAAGTATACATCCCAAAAAATATTTACATTTTTACTACTAACGAAGTTGTATATATTTGTGTATGAAAAGAACATGTCTAAAAACTATTTTTTAAAAAAATTAAAAAAAAATTTTTTTTTTTAATTCATAAATTTTAATTTTTTTTTTTATTAATATAAGCCAGCAAATATTTACGCACAGGATACATGTAAGTTCATAATTCTGAATTACCCTCAAAATGTCAAAACAAAATTAAAAGTGTTTCGTTATCATTATGCACACACTAGAAAGCGTTTAGTTATTATCATTGCCAAAAAATAATCAGTGGCGCCTAGTGGCACCTGGTGGCACCCGCAATTGATTAAAACTGAAAGAGACGTTATTAAGCAACACGTTGATACTAGTTTCTGACCGTAGGTAAATGTAGCTCAACTTGCAGATCCAAGAATATGAAGGAATATGACTTTATAAAAAAAAACTGTAAGTCGGAGTTTAGTAATTCTTTTTGATTTTATTGTTGGTTCTATTCTGGAATTTAGAAATACCATTAAACATTGCGTAGGTGGTATGTTGCAAATTTGACTTTTTCCGCAAAATCCCCAGTGTGCGCCGCTCTAACATTTCAATACCACTTTTGTAGAACGATTATCTTTTGCCTCTAAATAGGCCTCAGTTTCAGCGATAACCTCTTCATTAGAGCGAAATTGGTTACCGACGAGAAGTTTTAACGGGTCTGCGAGCATCCAGTAGTCGCTGCGAGCCAAATCTAGCGAATATTGTGAGTGTGGCTGCAATTCGAAGTTCAATTCATAAAACTGCATGCTATTGTTTTGATTGACTAGTAACACGGTGCGGTGTCTTGATAAAACAAAGTGGTGAGCGAACGCGGCACCAACTGTGAACAGGGTTTCTTCACAGTCAAATGCTCATGAATATTTGATAACTTTCCATATCGTTACGATGTCAGCTAACTCACGCTACTCCACTTTTCGATCATTCAAATCATTTGGTGGATTTTTGTGATCTTTTCTGGTGTTACCGCCTCTTTTGGACGTCCACTGCGTTGTGCATCATTGCATCATCGGCGCCACTACGGCCACGATTGAAGTCAGCAAACAAACGTTTTATTGTTGTTTCTGATGGAGCGGAGTCCCCATAAGACTTTTCAAACAATTGCGAGGGCAATGTCTTTCATTTGGGTCACAGATGGTAAGAGAGAGCTCTGATAGTATTAAGAAGTATGCAAAGTTTTGATGTGACATGAAAGCATTTATTGATATTAAGCGGCAATTGATTTTTGTAGCACCATTCATTGGCTCTATTTATGTCGCACTGCATTAAGGGGTTACATACGTCCAGAAATTTCATCTCTCATCTTTTGATAAATTTTTTTTTTACGGATTATTATTCTTAATAGTTTTAGGCGTATTTTTGTGTAAGTCGATTGTAAATATTCTCCATAGATGCGAAGTTGTGGTAGAAAATGTAACTGCCCGACGAGAGTTTGATGCGCACAGGTAGCTGCCCTTCGTTTGAGGCAGCTGGCCATTACTTTTTCCTGCACGGTCTGCATGATAACTTATACAGTTTGTAATATTTTTTGATGCGGTTTTTTTTAAATATTCGAAAGTGTTTACTCTGTAGTTTTCGAGCCAGGTTTTTTGATATTTTTATTGCATTTATAAACATAATCAAAGTATGACATTTATGACGTAAAAGGCATACTTTTTTTAAAAATCCGAATTGACAGACTATAACTACAACTTTAGTTTACAAGATTTTTTTTATACTTTTTACAGATCCATCAACATTTCATGGAGAAATGATGGAGACCGTGAAACAACTTTTTTCATTGTACTTTGGGTCACGTAAGTTTTTATATACTAATTTTTGTAAAGAAAAATTAAAATAATTTTTTTTATAATGCTTAAGTACTAATAAATAATGTAAGAAATTTTTTTATATTTATTTTTATTGTTATCCCTTCTAAAAACAGTTTTCTTTCAGCGGAATTGATATTAAAAATTGATATAAAAAAATTATTATATTCAACAATTCACCTTGCGCTACTTTTTTGTAGCGAAAAGTGTCATAACTATTTGTGCATTAATATATATAGATATATATATTTATATATATAATTGGCGCATACACCCTTTTTGGGTATTTGGCCGAGCTCCTGCTCCTATTTGTGTCGTGCATCTGGATGTTGTTCCACAAATAGTGGGACCTACAGTTTCAATCCGACTCCGAACGGTAGATATTTTTATGAGGCGCTTTTTTATGGCAGAAATACATTCGGAGGTTTGCCATTGCCTACCGAGGGGCGACCGTTATTAGAAACAACTTTTCTTCATTTTGGTGTTTCACCGAGATTCGAACCTACGTTCTCTCTGTGAATTCCGAATGGTAGTCACGCACCAACCCATTCGGCTACGGCGGCCGTGCATTAATGGGAATTGGAAATATTGTTTTGCTAGGCTTGCAAGCGCTACCTTTCAAAGTTTAAATTAAACCAAGTGGAGAGGCCTATAGAAATATACATATGTACATATGTTTACCCATTTATAAGTACTAGTTCCACTTCACTTTACTTTACATATTTCTACGTAAATAAAATGGAAATTAGTCCATTTGTTAGTGAGTGAGTCATATAATATATTTTTTAACAGTATAATTAGCGTTGAGAGTACACAAAGACTTGCCTAAGTTTGACACATCGTAAGTGTAAGCAAGTATGTGTATGTTTAAGTATACAGAGTCCATGGAGTGAATACTTTTTAAATATAAATATATCGCAACTTTCAAATTGACAGGTATATGCGAAATGAGCAAACCAAACAATACAAACAATGACACTTACTCACACACCGTGAATATTTACAGTACTATGAACTTGCAAATAAAAATGATAATTGCCTTACAATTATTTTTACAGCTTTGTTCCTTTTTCGCTTTGTTACGTTCGTACCGAACACTCATGCACGTAAACAAAGTAGTTATGGAAGTAGTTAAATGCAATACATACGTAGATATGTGCTTAGAAGCGAGTATGTATGAGTGTACACTCTACAAATTAATGTTCCTTTCTACATTAAAACAATTTGAGTCGCTATAAAAATGCTTTCAGTTCCAATTATGTGCGCTAATCAAAATTTGTACACTAACGGCTTCCGCAGCCGAGAGTATTTGTTTGTGGCCTATTAATCTGAAGGATGGATTATTCGGATTATTCGCCAAATCAATCAAGAAATTTCATATAAAATATCAAAAGCGAGTAAGTAGTGCAACTTGGTGTTAATTTCAGCGCCTTGAGAATGAGGTGGAATCATATCAGCACTTACTTCACAGCAGCCCTGCTTTCGCGTTACTAAGATGAAAGCATCTGGACTTGCATTATTTACCTACTCTTAGATTATAATAGATTTGTGGGGGGTTGGACAAGCGCAAGCACTCAGTCAGGAGACCATTGTACTACACCCTGATAGATTCCAGTAGAAAGAATAGAGAGATAAGAAATATAAAATGTGTGATTGGTAAGACGGAAAAATTTGTTTGAGGTCACTCTTCAACAAATCTCTTGGATTCATTGATGAATCTGAAGAGATCCGGAAGAGGAAGAACTTTATCTATACTCAGTATATCGCAATCCAATATCCTAAGTCTGGTTCTGGAAAACGCCGGACAGCTACAGAGAAAATGCTCTGCAGAGTCGTCAACTTCAAGACAGGCTAGGCATATCTCACTGTCGACGACCCCCATGGCAACCATATGCATTCACCGACTAACTTCGAATAGCAACGTGGGTTAGCAAGGGCTTTCAGTGCAGCTTGAAGAAGTCACTACAAATTCCAATACTGCTACCCCGCCACTTTTTCTCAATTAGCCAGTATGCCTCGTTCAAAACCGCATATACTTCCGTAAAGAATACCGTGGCCATCTCAGATAGTCTTGCTGCAAAAGCAGGCCCGAATATAGGCGGCGAAATATCATCGGCAGCACAAGGCAATCACCACATTCTTAACAGGTCGTTCGGCAATTGAGGAAGTCATTATGAGGAAATTAATTGATTTAAAGAAGCAATTTATTATTATCAGGGGACTTAGGAAGATCTACTGCGCCTCCTCCATGGATTCAGGGTACAGTAATTCTCTCAACAACGCGATAATTTTATTACGCATTTCATATTGCTTTCGCTGAGCCCAACTTCCTCAATAAATTCTAGTATTTGCCCTATTTTACTGAATTTATCAGTGCTGGTGCCAATGCGTCAGTATTGGGGCCGATGAGAGCACATGTTTGATGGGTTCATCTTCCTTCCTTCAAAAGCAGCGAGTTCCATTGGAGCATATTTTCAGGTTTGTAAATGTTAACTCAATCAACTAGGGATATGTTAGAATTCCTGTGATGAAAATTGCATACAATTTTTAAACCGGTTTAGGCCATTGATTTTGATTGCAATAAACAGCGGTGCATTGTCCCGGCGGTGCATTGTCCCGGTATAATCTCCTTTGTGTTTTCTCCTCCGTCCTGAATTACAGAGAGAAGAAATTGTCCTTACCTAAGACACAAAATGATTTTTCGATATAAATGTGGCGGACACCCATTTTCTTAGCTACTAATCTGTCATTCGTTCGCAGTAACTCCTTTGTGCTCTGTAACCCACAGGACAAGCACCCGGTTCTTCTGATCTAAAATATTCAGTTTAGAGCTTTGCTTCCTGCCTGGCTATCAATAAGGATGGACCTGTGCTTCCGTTATTACAGGTATAGTTGGATTCAAAGCTAAAACGAGCTCATCTTTCTTTAGCGTACATGTAATTGCGCTTGAATATTTAATATTTACCAAGGCGAACCCATACAAGATGGTGACACGAGAGCAGCTGATTTTGCGACTTAATTGGGAAAGTGTCCTGCGTCTTTGTTGTTTGTTCGTTTAGATTCTCACGGAAATTCTGACATTAAGAATCACTTTTGCGAAAGCTAAAACGTGTAAATGTTGTTGTTGTTGCTCGAGTGCTTTCACCCTAAATAGATTCGCCTTGGTCTTTATCTATCTCTATTCCCTTTTATCAATGATTGATTGCAATCGGATCACTGGGCACATAGTCTAGATGTCAGTGGTGATTAATTCCCAGACCGTAACTTTTTTATGCCATCTGTGACATTTGACAATTTTAATCATGGATACTTGCATGGTACAACGCGTTAAAATTACTGCAACTTATTGCGGAAACAGTCGATCTTTAAGAAGAACCTATCACAAAATCCGATGGAAATAATCATCCGAAAGGGTTAACAATTCAAAAGTTGTTGAAAAAATTTGAGCAAACTGATTATGTTGAGGATAGAAAAGGGACTGAGAGACCAAAAACTGGACGTTCTGTTAAGAATATCGCTGCTGTAGCGCAAAGTGTTGCTGAACAACCTTCAGCAACGGTATCGCGACGTTCTCAACAATTAGGCATTCATAAATTGATTGTTTGGCGGATTTGCGGTAGACGCACTCATGATGGACATATAATTGTTGAGAGCCGTAACTGCTTTGAATAAAGATAGTGAAACTGAAAGAACCTAAGTTTTTACGTTTTTTATTTTAATAAAAACCTATTATCTAGTCTTTTGAATGACCTCTTACATTAATTGTTAAAATACGTGACTGCCATAGGTGCGCTGCTGTATTTAATGTACAAATTAAATGCACATTGGAACTTAGGGACTTTTTTTAGAATAATACTTCAGTGGAAAAGTGCTAAAGCTTCAAAGTGCTAGTACAGCTTTCTTAAATCTATAAGTACATTTATACCAATACATGCTTATGCACTCGTACTTTCATATATTGGCATACAAATATATAAGAATAAAATGAGGTACTTAATATCCCAAACAGGTTTTTTTGTTCTAACTGATGTTGCCGAACTGTCAGTTGTCGGTTGCATTCAGCACATTTTAACTGTTAAGAATAAAAATATTTTTTATAAAAATTATTTTATACATGATTATTAATGCGTGCCAAATACATGAGATATGTAATTAAGTATTTGAGTTTATATATATAACTAGAAAGGTATGGATGCGCCTATACCCAACAGAGAAATCCACTAGTACCGAAGTAATTTAAGAATTTTGAGTCATGACTTGATTCAGGAATGAGGAAGTGTCTTTTTTTCCTCACCCTATTACCTTTTTGATAGTAGAGGAAGTAGAAATTCATAAGATAGATGAGTCTTAGTACGCTTTACATTCCTCTTTCGATTATTCCAAGTCAGCATTTCTATATTTTCTGATAAGCCCTTAGTTCAATCCAAAATAAAAATCGTAATATTCCAATTTTTGTATAGTATTTATGCAAATTCGACGAGTTTTTATACCAATTTTAAATCACAATAAAAAAAAATTGGTACGCAAAAATCAAAATTTATGAAAATTCGAAAAGTTTTCTTAAAAAAATTGTATTGAAATTACAAAAAAAAATTGAGTACGCAGTTTTATAGTCTATTATAATAAGTTTTATTATAACAAAGTACAACTTTGAAGTGGCTCAAATTTCTCGCTTATTTTTGATAATTTTTTTCCTGACGATGTTTTCCATTTTTGTTCATTTCTTTATTTTCTTTATTTATGTTAATGGCAACAACCTTACTGACTAGATTTACAGGAATACATAGCAAAAGCTTAAAAACTAAAATTAAATAGATAGTTATTTAATAAATAATAAGACTAATAAGTGTCTTAAATAGAAGACGCGGCATCGCAAAATCAAGATAAAATCTTCTAAGCTCTTCCTGTCCTGTTATAAGAGAGAAGCAATTAAGGTAATTAGATCTGAGAACTTCAACATAAAATGAATTATAAGAGGGAAGTACTCTACTGAGACCATTGAAAATTATTTGACCGTGTAGTTCTGAACAGTCAATGGTACCGGGTATTATGGCGTATATAAACCTTAAGCTTTGAGCAAGTCGTCGGATCTCAAGTGGTAAAATATTGATAAGCCTGAGCCTATCACTATATTATGGCAAGGGACTATCAAAATTTAAAGGTTGAAGAGCAAAACGTACAAACTTACGTTGAACTCTTTCAATTCTAAGAGAATGTGAAAAATATATCGGATTCCAGATAACGGAGGCATACTACAACTTCGAACGGACTAACGCATTCCATAAGGATCGAACGTAAAAGACGAATTAAAAAACACCAAAAATCACGAATTTCATTGACTGAGACAAGAGTTACATTTGAAATATAATAAGTTGACGATAGGGGATTCATGGACTCGGAAACCGTCATGTGATAACACTTACTACTATTAAAACATAGATTGCGCCCAATCAGTTAGAGCATTCAAGTCTTCCTGTAATAACAATGAACCCTATGATCAGAAAGTACCGGAAATGTTTAAATAAAACAAAACAGAGTTAAATTTCAGGCAAATTTATTTTATCTCCTTCAAAATATGACCCGTCTGAAGCAACACATATGTATATGCCAACGTTTAACCCAGTCCTTCATGCACCCCTGGTAGGCGAAGAAAGGATGACCTACAGCTCCTTCGTCGCATTCCCTTTGATGTCCTCTATCGACGAAATGGTCACTTCAACTTGGGAAACAAAAAGAAGTCCACGGGGGCATATCAGGTGAATACGGTTCTTGCACGATGGTATTTACTTGGTGTTTGGTCAAATAATCCAGCACAATTTGGGCTCGGTGCGATGGCGCTTATCATCATGCAAAATCCAATAATTTTCCACTGTTTGCGACGTACAGCATCTCTCAAATGCTTCAAAACGGATAAATAATATTCTTTATTGACTGTCTGGACCGATGGAAGGTACTCATGGTGCACTACGCCTTGACAATCGAAGAAAACAGTCAACATCACTTTCTCGGTACTTTTTGATCATAGGGTAGATCCCGATAGACATGAGATTCTGCAAAGTTTCAAATCGTCTGCATATAGTAAATATTTAGAAAAGTATAAACAAGATAGAACCAACGATGCTACCTTGAAGTACTCCAGAAGTTGCAAAAAATGTGTCATCATCAACAGTAACTGTTTCCTCTAGTGGAGTTTAGGGCCTGGATAAAATATCTCCATCTTGTTCTGTTCTTAGCCAGTAGCTTAATTTCGGTCCACGTCTTTCCAGACTCTTCGATTTTTTTCTAAACCGTTCTTTTCCGTAACATTTTTGGGTGACCAACCTCGCGAGCACCTTGTGGGTTCCTGTCCAAGACTTGGCGACAAATTTCCCCTGCGCCTTTGCGAAGTGTATGGCCTATCCATCTCCACTTTTTTATCCATATCAAATCAGCTACCGGTTGAATTTTGCACTTCTCGCCTACAGCTCGTCATTGCTTATAGTATTGGGTCACCATATCTTCCATATCATGCGCATACATCTGTTTACGCAGCTTTGAATTTTGTTCACAATCCAGATGTTTGTAAGCCAGGTTTCTGAGCCATACATTAGCACCGGCACCACATTTGACTTGAATATTCGGAGTTTTATGTGCACGCTGAAGATACTCGATGACCATATGGAACGAAGTTGTGCGTTTGCTTTGCTTATTCTGGCGGTAGCATCTAACTTAGCACTATCTTCCGTGGCTATGATACCGTTTAAGTATGAAAAAGTATCTACGCTCTCAATTTGATAAAAATTCAAAGAGATCAAGCAATTTTGTGTAGACCGAATACTCATCGCCTTAGTTTCTTTCGTGGTTTATTTTCAAACCTGTCCTTAGTGATGTTGAGAATAAGTCGACAATTATGTTTTGTATATCGGCGAATTTGACGGATAAGAGGCAGATATCATCGACGTAAGCGATAACTTCAAGGTGCTCATGGAAGTTCCAATGAATACCTCCCCTTTTCCTCGCGTTAAAGCTTTTCAGGATATTATCAATCAAAATCCGGAATAACAACGGAGAAAAAAGGCATCCTTGTCGGAAACAAATGCATGGGATTTTGTATTCCCAATTTCAACAATCGAGATAAGCTGAATGGAAGCATAGATTTTCAGGTTTCCAGAGAAGAATTTTGTGCGAGACCGTGGCAATTGTTTTCGAAAAATCAATGCATTTGATGGCAATTTTACGCGATTTACACAACTGATTTTCTAGTGTTATTGAACTCCAGTTTCATTTACATATTTGATATTTAACTTTTCTTGTACATGAAAAATAGCCAGCTCCAGACTTTCAGCTCGCCTCGAACCAGTAACTACTATCCCACGGCCTAATGTGCAGAAAGCATGGTTTTTGTGTATACTTCGGTTTTGAAATTGCCATATTGAGAAAACAGTTTTATCTACTCGCAACAGGCTCCGTGTCTCCTCTCGAAAGTTGTAAATTGGTTCAACTGCTTGTTGTTTTACCTGCAGGGTCTGTCCTATGCAGCGTAAATTCTCATCCGATTAGCTATATACATATAGACTTATGTGTGTAGTTTAGCATTTTTTATTTAATTATGCTGCATAGCTTAGTTTTGAGTCCACGTACACACACATACATACATATAAGTTTATGTACGAGTACCTATACACATCCACACGCAGGGCTTAATTGCTAAGTGGGAGGAAATTTGTTACAATTAGCCTTTTGCTGGGTAAGGGTCAGACAGAGTTCAAATGGATTTCGACTGTCCAAGTGTAGCAAAGGCACAGCCACATATGTTTGCGAGAGTGTGTATAACTGTGTGTGGTGTCGAGTGATGTACGAGTGATAAATTAAAATATAAAGAAAACATAATTCAAGTTAAGTAAATTTGGGTTTTAATTGGTAAAAGAGTAGGTCTCTAATGCAGGCAGCAATTATACGAAATAAAAATGTAGCGCTGGCGTTTGCTAGCCCTCTCATTAAATATGAACTTGAATTTAGGCTATTAGAGTTGACAGGAATGCAAAGGGATGCTGAGTTTTTTCACTCTGAAAATATGTGGCTCAATCAACAATAAATGTAAATTTCTTTTTACACACATACATGCGCATATACTACATATACGTATTGCACATACACATAAATGCATGTGAGACTATTTATAAACCCTGCAGAGAAAACCTGTACTAGTGAAACTATTATCTGGTTCAGTAATATATATATCATACTTTTCTTTCCGATATATCTTCAGAAACTGTGAAATGTATTTCAGAAAAAGTTAAGTATAATTCAGAATAACCGAATTTACTTCAAAGAGCGAGAATTGTACTTTTAAAGGCATGAAACACGCTTCACAAGTTAAATGTATTTTAAAAATATGTACTCGATATCTTCCGACGTACATTTCATCTAATCTGGCGCTCATGTAATTTTTGTTTTATAAAACTGTAGTTTATTCTAAAGTAACCCACGTCTTCATTAAAATCTCAAGCTTAATAAGAATTTAAAAAATAGTGGGTGCGTAGTTGTTTAGCCCATGAAACTTTTCCAAATGCACGACACTTTTTTTTATACGCAGAATATACGAAACATCGTCTGGGGAAAAAAATTATCAAAAATCAGCAAGAATTTTGAGTGGCTTTAAGCTTGCACTTTGTTGTATTAAAACTTCATAGGATATACAATCGCGTCCCCAATTTTTTTTTTAATTTTTATTAAAATTTTTTTTTGAAAACTTGTCGAATTTTAATCGATTTTAATTTTTGCGTACCCAATTTGCTTTTTAATTTTGATTAAAAAATTGTATGAAAACTTGTCGAATTTTAATTACTTTGAGCTTTTTGCGCACCTAAATATTTTTTTAAATTTGGTTGAGACATTTTTATGAAAACCAATGAATTTAATTCTAATTTTGCGTACCCAATTTTTTTTTTAATTTTGCTTACTAACTTCTGTTTACTAAATGTTTTTTTTTTTTAATTTTGCTTACAAATTCTTATGAAAACTTATCGAATTTTAATTAATTTTAGTTTTTACGTAACTATTTTTTTTATGTTGACTAAAAATTTTGATTAAAACTAGTCGAATTTGATTTTTGTGTACTCAATTTTTTTTTTAATTTTGATAACATTTTTTTATTAAACCTCGTCGAATTAGAGTTAATTTTAATTTTTGCGTACCCATTTTTTGTTTGTTTTGTATTTTAATTTTGCTTACAAATTTTTATGAAAACTTATCGAATTTTAATTAATTTTAGTTTTTAATATACGTAACTATTTTTTTTATTTTGACTAAGAATTTTGATTAAAACTAGTCGAATTTGATTTTTGCGTACCCAATTTTTTTTTTAATTTTAATAACATTTTTTTTATTAAAACTTGTCGAATTTTAATTAATTTTGATTATTGCGTACCGAATGTTTTTTTTTAATTTTGATAACTTTTTTTATGAAAACTTGTCGAATTAGAATTAATTTTAATTTTTGCGTACCAAATTTTTTTTTAAGTTTGATTAAAATTTTGTATGAAACTATAGAATTTTTATAAACCTTGTACAAAGCTTGAATTATTGTGGTCTTTGTTAAAGATGAACTATATTAAAAAAAACAAATATTTGAAAAAAGGATTATAAGTAAATAGTCACAATTTGTCAATACGTGATGCCTTCATAATAATGTCAGGGAGTGTACTTATGTATGTTTCTAAATCCAGTTCAGTACTATTGAGTTTCTCTGCAGGGTAAGTTTCGCACTGGTAATTCTCCCTAAACACTTTTATACGCCTACACTTGAAATTCCATTTCGTGTACCCGATTCAATCGCATTTAGTTCCAGTAATTCTTTTTAAATGTGTTTTAAGGGCATATGGTAATTAGCTTAGCTACGAGTAATTGTTAAATGTGAAGCGTGTAAAGCATTGAATTAAAAATAATACTGGGAACAAATTCTGAATAATATTTACATTTAAGTTTGTTTTTAATTTCCGATAATCTTTCTTTGTCTAAGCACGATTTTAGCATTCATTGCGCTTTTTTAATGATACTCTGTAGTAGAAAAAGTGGTTTTATTTAATTCGCTTTTTATAAAATGGCAATTTGGCGAATTCATTTAGAATAAAACTTGTGTAAGTAATCAGGTGCGAATGTAATTGTACCTACATACAGACGTTTTATTCTTTATATATGTATTTAAGGACAAAACTGTGTTATTAAATTTGAACTGTACTCAACTGTACCCTAACAGAAGTAGCAGAAATTGAAAAATCTCACAGTGTTCAATTTGAAGATCTTAGCTCAATTTATTTTTTATATTGAACCATCTTGAATCTGCTATTTTGAATTGCGAAAAATTTACATTGAATTTAGAATCAGCGACCCTAAAAGACCCCCTAGTAGTTATTATTCTAAGTTTGACTCAATATAATTTAATAATTTGGAATTCGCACTTTCGATCTTAAAGGGTTAACCTCATTTAATTCAAAGGACTTATAATATAATTTTTTTAGAAATTTGCATATATGGATAATACAGTGTACGATCCAAGCTTTAATGAGATGATGACTTGACACAGCCAACGAAGTCGCTGGATCTCTATTCGCTGCGCTATATCTATGTCGTCGTAAAGCTCATCGTTCCATTGCCTGCGATGCTCGCGGTCACGAATGGACAAATGTCCAAAAATCTTTCTCAGAATCCTTCTCTCAAATACTCCAAGGGATGCCGCATCAGATATTGTCATCGTGCAAACTTCTGCGCTATACGATAGGACGCGTATGATGAGAGCTTCGTAGAGTATTACTTTTGTGGCATCATGTAACAGAACTGCAGATGCTTTTTTTTTATTAGCAGACTTTACGTAAAAAAGCTTTGTAATTGCAATACGGATCGAATCCAAACCTTACTGCCAGTATTTAAAGAGAAAAGAAAATTAAATTCAAAAGGGAAACGATACGATTTGTATTGTTTCGTATTGCTTCTCATTTTTTTTTTATTTCGAGTCCACAACGTAGCGGAAGGTGAATTGAATTGTGAAAAGCTGGCATAGAATCAGCGACCCCAAAAAAAGCCCCAGTAATTATTTTTATAAACTTAACTCAAGGTAGTCAAATAATTTAGTAATTCACACATAGGGAATTAAAAGGTTAACGTAATTTTATTCAAAACTGATTATATTTTAGTACTACTCGTATATGGGTTGGTTGGTTGGTTGGTGTAGGTGTTGTCTGAGTGACACAGCCATTTTGATACACCTCTGTCGTTATTTAGTCAAACCATCTTGAATTGACTATGAATATGCCTATAGCATCAATATTGTTTTCTGCAATTTTTTTTCAAGTTGGCCATCGAGAATTTCCCCAGCATTCTATGTCATAGAGCACTCAGACTTGGGCACTCACACAGATAGTGAGAAACTGTTTCTTTAGCTTCTTCTTGATTGCAGTTTCTACCCATATTGTTGTACGGCCACCCCATCTTCCTGGCATGGTCTTCCAAAGGCCAGTGGCCGGTTATTGTTCACGTAATTCTGAAAATGTCTGCTCGTGGTTTTCTTAACCACTCATCAGTTCTGGAGTTGATGAAATTGGGCCACGTTTGTTTAGTTAATTTGCAGGTATCCGTGTTAGTCCATCTGTCAGGGACCTGCTACTGAAATAGCGAAAAGATCTCCCTTTTGCAATATATGTGTATTATAGTGTAAGATTCAAGCTCTAATTTGAGGTGGTAATTAGGTGGTAATCTACAACACATTTTTATCAGCTGCTGGGCAGTTGTGGTCTTCAACGCATAAAAAATAATAAATAAAAATAACAAAAAATTAAAAAAAAAGGAATTTCCATCCCTCAGAGTTCAATTGCTTCATATTAACAGTTCGCTAATCAAAGTTCGATTGTTTTCGCTTTAAGAAGTCCATATTTAATATTTTAAAAAATTTAGTAATTTAATATTTTATATTTTTCAATATATTTTATATTTATGTATATTTTATATTTAAAATATTTTAAAATATTATTAATTTTTAATATCTTAAATATTTCAGTATATTCAATTCATTTATGTGAATATTATTGCATGACTCACTTGGCTTTGCCAGCGTTGCACCATTCTTTCGATTTTTGGAAAACCCGAAAACCGATTTTTTTGTATAGTACACAGTTTTTCTCCAAAATCTGATGCATTCGCATGAGATAACTTGTATTTAACATTTATAGGCATTTATGTAAATATCTTCACCATGTCTTATCACGTTTTGCGCAAATACCAAACACCAACTTTCGAAAAATTTGAAAAACTATTATCAAAAAATTAAAATTTTAAAAATAAAATAAGAAAAAAAAATGATTTAAAAAGAACTGTTGATGCAGAAACTTTGTATTTTCTTACTTACCCCCAAAAAATAGTAAAAAAATTAAAAATTTTAAAAACTAATGACGCATTTTGTATTTTTATACAGTGAGCACATATTAAAAAAATTTAATTTTTTGATATATTCCACAAATAACACAAAAAAAGTGTTGCACATCACCCCACCTCATCTTATGTATCGGTACGTGCATCGAGAAAAAAATTGTTTGCAGCTCAACTTAAATTTCCTTGCTTGCTTACTACTTTAGCACAAAAAATCATTTTACCAAATTAGTAGGCGTTAAAAACTCAACAAGTGGCGTGTATGGCCAGTAAAGATAATACAAAGCCGATAACCATGTTAATGAATCAATGTGATTGAATAATATTAGCATCGACTGTGAAAACAACTGTGCATACATATGTGTGTGCATGTGTATGCCAAGAGTGTATGCCTTACACATAACGAAGAGCCAAAATGTAGGCAACAAATACGCACAAATATTGATCACTCAGCTGGCGCACAGCCAATTTGATAAACAGCACCAAGCCAAAGTGTCTGCCAGTATTGGACCTCCTTTTTGTACACAATTTTAATTAAGAAAGTTAATCTAATCTAAAAATAGAACAACGTCGTCTGGAAGAGTGTCTACTTTCGACGCCAGGGAACTCAATAAAACCGTATCATGATTTGCATAGAATTAATGAAATAGTTCGAAATTGAGTAGCCTGATTACATCTAAGGGTGGGGTAAACCAAGATAATTTAAAAAGAATGATGTAAGAAGATAGTAAGGAAAGTAAACAAAGCCAATGGCGAAATCGGAAAGATATTATGTCATTAGGGTAGTTATTGAAGAGATTCGAAATATCAGTGCTTAAGTCGACTTAAGATAAAAATTAAATTATTTTTTTTAAGAGGCGTTGAATTCAGCTATTAATATTGAATTAAATTCGTTGCATTAATTTTAAATTTACTGTCATTTAAAAACGGAATTTTTATAATATTATTACAAATATACTTACGTATACCTACCAAATTTAAAATAACCCTAAGTTGGCATATTTACATACTTACCTTTTAATATAAAAGAGCCACTACATATAAATTGTCAGATAAGTTTTTGGTTAAGCAATGCTATAAAAAATTGGTTTAAGAATAAAAAAAAAATGCTCCTAAAGTAAAACTAAAAGCGCAAATGTCTTTCCAATTTACGAATGATAAAATACGAAGGTAGTATCGGACACATTTTGTTTCGCGCAATCCTAAAACAAAAAGTGGGAAAATTTAATCTTCAAAACGCTGAATATTTTTCAGTTTTCTGAATAGCGTTCTAAATACTAAACGGTTCGAATAATTTTCTAGTTATTCCTTTATTTATTATTGTTAGGATTCGTTAAATATTAAACAAAGGTGAAAAGACTTATACACTGCGTTAAATATTTTTGTTTTTTTATCGGGACATCTAGCAAGTGCAGCACTCAGACATGAATTAATTCCATTGTACTACACTTGGATTCCCTTGTAATTTTATTTAAAACTACCCGATCTCCGAAGAAATCTGAGTAGAACTTGTGGTGCCAAGGAACCAAGATGGTCGCTTCTTAAGACCTCAAACCTGATTCGAGCGAAGGCGGGGCAGACGCAGACTGCGTTAAATAACTTTAACAAGTTTCCGAAAATTTATTTCTTTCGTACTTAATTTTACTAATATAATAATAATAATAATAATAATTTTTTAGTTTATTCTACTAAAAAGATCTAAGATGCAAACAAACTACACGAAATTTCCATCAAAAATTTAGCCCATTGCATTTCTATATAATAAAGTGCAAATTGCGAGTGGCGAAAAATCGCATTGACTTTAGACAATTTTTTGCTGTCGGTCCCAACCATTTCCTCCGTATGCAAAAAAAAAAAAATTAAATCACAGAGACACTTGCATACCTCGTGCAGACGATGATATATGTAGTATGGTTGAGCAAAAAGCTAGACGACCATCCCAATAAATTTGCCCCAAATCTCCTTCTAAACGAATGTCACACACGATTGAGGAAAAACGACATTTTCAACTCTGCACTAGCTTAATTATCTCATCTTGCAAGAGGGTCCATCGACGAAGAAATCTCGGCCATTCTGTTCGACCTCATCGTCATGAGAGATAAAGGAAGTTTCAAGGGAGCCTGGAAACTAGGTCTTTCTGGCTATCAATTACAAAGAATCGGAGACCGGAAACCGGTTCTTTCTGGCTCTCTCCATCCATCACAAGGAAACATAAGATTCATAAACTTTTTGTTAGTTTTTTATACAAGAAATATTCAATAAATAAAGAAACAAATCAAAAGCTTGCAAATAAAAAAAATATAATATATTTGAATATAAAAAAAGTAAATTAATTAGTTTATTCATTTAAGCTAAATCTTTTTGCCGCGCATGTGAATCAAACTTGCGGAAGTTTTTGAAAAACCTTTCATTTAATAAAAAGTTATGTATTAGTAAAAAATTAAAAATATTTAAAATAATGTAAGAAGAACCAACAGAGTAGAAAAATTTAGAAAAGGAATCTTAACCTATTACGTTTTGAGCAGAAACTCTCGTACACTCTCAAACCCGAAATGAGTTTTCTGCACACTAACATCTCTTGTAGCATTTCCTATCGTGTAAGCAAAAACATGTAATAATATAAGCTTCTACTACTACTTGTTTTATAATTTCGCACCCTCAGAATTCAATAATTTTGTCTATTTGGAAAAAGTTTTGCTACTAATCTATGAGATTAATATTCCTATTGGGCACAAAATTTATTTATGGTGCTTGAAATAAAAAAAAATAAATAAATAAATAAATAATTGGCGCGTACACTTCTGTTACGTGTTTGGCCAGGCTCCACCTCCTATTTGTGTCGTGCGTCTTGATGTTGCTGCACAAATGGAGTGATCTACAGTTTTAAGCCGACTCCGAAAGGCAAATATTTTTAAGAGGCATTTTTTTCATGGCAGAAATACACTCGGAGGTTTGCCATTGCTTGCCAAGGGGCCACCGATATTAGGAAAAAACTGTTTCTATAATTTTGCTGATTCATGCATGGAGATTCGAATCCACGCACTCCCGAATCGTAGTCACGCATCAACCCATTCGGCTACGGCGGCCGCTTCGATGCCTCAAATACAAGAGGCAATTCTCTGTAGGATGGTTGATGATTGAGGAAGTTTGGCCAATCTGTTATGGGGGAAAAACAAAATTTGAGCGAGCAACTTCTGTTGCTACGTCACCTGGTACTCGGCAGGAGCTATAGATTTCTAGGTTTGCTCTTTAACTATGGTAAAAAAAAATTGTGAAGGGAGTTTTGGCTGTAATGTCACTTAGGGATTCGGCAGCCGAATTCTGCACTATCATTTCATACGTATTTACACACTCGTCCAATCAATCGAAGCATGTCATGAGCAATGCTTGCGTTGATTTTTTTCGTGTGACATCAACATATTCTCTGTTATTTCGTAAGCAAGCCACACTCATGGCCCCGATGACGTCGGCTAATCAGCTGATTCTTTCAATTTCACTGAGAGTCGGTTAACGGTCTGATCTTTGCAACAACTTCTGAGTTATTTTCAACAGGCAATTGTATTGTGTTTCAGTTGAATTTAATACTTTAACACCTCTCAGTGCTATTTTCATCAGATGGTATCGATAGAAGCAAGTTTTCAGGTTGAGGAAAAAAAAATTGTTTTGAATGAGATTTATTTTTTTTTGAAACTATTCTGGATACGCTCCAGCGTAACTTAACCTTGAACATAATTTACAACAATTATTTTTAATTTAAACGATGCTAGTCAAATCGCAAGTGCGTTTTCCACTAATAACACATTTTTACTTTAAAAGTGTTTTACTTATCAGGTTGCAAATAGTTATGGTTCTCCAACTTTAACCGCTTATATTATATTAAATCAAGTAGGATATTTTGCATTGCCGTTTCCACATAATCCGCAAATTTCGTAGTGTTGTCGCATGCGACTGCCTTATATCCGCCGGATGAAACTGCCTTATATTCGTCCATGTACTGTCACTTTAGCAGCATTCGCACGAAATATATGCTGAATGTTTGATACTGCTGCGACAACTGTGTTAATGGCCGTACCATTGCAATCAAATTCGGGCTTAATTATTTGTAAGAAAACAAGCGTAAAAGTGGATTCTTCAAAACTTTTTGTGATACTTGGAATTGGCGTGGCTTGGCTATCATATACTGGAACTGGTTCGTTAATAAAAAAATATATATACTTATACGCAATTCAATTATCATTTAATGGATATCACTGAAAGGAGATGTTTAACAAATTTCTAATTTCTGTATTTTTGAGCCAATTTCCTTACACTATTTCATATATTTCTATTAAATTTAAAGATTTATTTAAGTATGCAATATACCCAATAACACAACCTGTATATTTTCATAGCTAGAAAAATATTTCTAAAAAAAAATCGACCCATCCTAATGTACATGTTTACTTCGAGCATATACTCAACTTCTCTCTACCAACTCAGTCGTGCATATTTGCTTCTACACTTCTTTATCGACTCGCCATCAGCCAAGCATAGCTCCACTTACCGAATTTTAGGCGCCTATTCCTCTATTCTTCTATGCGTGACTAGCATGAAACCAAAAAAATAATTGAAGCCTCAACGGATTTGAGGTAGTAAGTAACTACAAAAATAAACAAAAAATATACAAAATAAGTTATGCTAATTTGCAAGCTCTTACCAGCGTAAAAACGCCCTTCAAATTGCGCGTCCCTGAAGCATATGGCGTGACTGGTTGCTGTTCATTAACTCTTCTCTGTTTTACTTAGCCTACTTTTTCCTGTAAAATACTTATTTCCATGCCACTACGTGTTTACATACATACATACATACACATATTATTGTGAAATATTATAACGGTATGTTTGCATATCCTTTGTTTGTGAAACCAAAATCCAGGCGTTGCCCTTGAACTTAGGAAGAGGTTTGGCAAAATTACTTAACAAAAAATGTAATCACACACCAAATGCCTCTACCTGAGGTTAGAAAAAGAGGTTCCGGTGTAAGTAAGTATTGCAATATTTTTTATGCAGTTGAAGGACATTCACCCTTAGCGTGTCAACGGACTATTAAATATAAATTAATTTTGACGCAAAGGTGCACGAGATTATGAGCAGAATCTGTAGTGTAGTGTCTAGGGTGTTCAAAATGTAAAGTACTCTCATACATAATATTCAAATAATTTGGATAATATATGTTTAATATCAGGCTTGAGTTTTGAGGGCAATTAAAAAAATGTGAAGCATTCGTTTTATGGAGAAAATGCGCGAAACACCTTACTTACTTACATAGGTGGCCATAACAACCCGTTACCGAGCTACGGCCAACATCACTAGCTTTCTCCAGGCGCCTCTGCTCTGCGCGCGCCTTCTCCAATTCTGTACACCAAGCGAGCATAGAGTTTCCTCCACCTAGTCTTTCCACCGGAGCAATGGTCTTCCTCTGCGTCGGCTTCCTTGGACTTCGCCCTCGAACACCTTCTTTGCTGGAGCTTCTTCATCCATACGCACGATATGCCCTAACCAAAGCAGGCGTTGGATGGCGATGCGTTGAACTACGTCAATGTCGGCGTAGAGCTCATAGGTACAGCTCGCACAAAACATCAGCGAAAAAAAATTCTCAAAAATCAACCCGAAAATTTGCCGAGTTTTTATAAACTTTTTAAAAAGTTTGAAACCATTTGTGGAAAAACATCAAGACGCACGAGACAAATAAAAAGAGGAGCTCGGCCAAACACCAAATAAATAATGTGAGCACCAATTATATGTAGTTGGGCCTTTTAAAAAAAATTTCACGTAGGTAATGCCATGCGCCTTTGACTAAACCTACTTTTCTGTACCCTATCAAAGAATCCGATGCCATGGCAATAGAGTAGAGTAATTTAATTGGAGGTTTGCGCTTCGATCTAAAGGTGCCCATGCCATGACAATACTGGGTATAATTTTTTAATTCAAGTAAAAACCGAGATATTTAAATGAGGCATCAAGATTGTAGCCTCAGTATCTGATTTTCCTCAAGTGGTCTGGCAGCCTTTTCAAAAATGTCGATGTATTGCCAACCAATCCTTCGAAATGGCTCGGTTTCTCGAATCCAGTGCTGGTTTTTTTCAGTTCGGTGATTACTAAAATGACACCATGTGATTGCGAAAATAGACTTTCCTGGAGAATTGCAGTAACCTGTAGTTCTAGTTAAGTAGAAAAAAATGCATACTCGTAGTTTACATTAGACTCAAAATCTGGACCAAATACATACACATGTGATCAAAATAATAGGTACATGTTGGAAGTTCTGACAGAAATCAAAGTTATTATTTATTAATGAATTCAGTACAAAAAAAGGTTGTACTCGTTTATTATATATACATACTTTACCATAAGCAAAAACTTAAAATTTTTAGCACAATTCTGCAATGCTAAGAAAAAAAACCCAAAATTGCATAAACCGCCATAAAAAGCTGCTCAAAAAATCGGTACATTACAGCATTTATATTAAAAAAACCTTGAAATGGTATAAAAAAAAACTTTTTGTTTTGTACAAAGTTAGTAACCAGTATATCCACCCTTTTGCGATATAACTTTCGATATCCTTCTTGGCATGCTCCTAATTAGGGATCTACACGTATCTTCACTGATTTCATACCAACATTTTTGGACTGCACTCCACAAATCTTGCTTATTTGTAAAACTTTGTTTGCCCAATTTTTGTTTAAGATGATCCCCATAAGTTTTCAATTGGGTTTAAGTCCGGGGATTGGCTAGGCCAAGTTAGAAGGGGAACTTTGTAATCCTCGAAAATTTTTTTTTAAAAGCTTGGAGGTAAGTTTTGGATCGTTGTCTTGTTGAAAGACCCAACGCAGTGGCATGTTTTCCTCCGCATATGGAAGCATTACTCTCTCCATTATTTCCCTGTACTCCAAAGCTGTCATTTTGTTTGTTGTCTGGAAAATCGGGCCAACCCCATACCATGAAAAGCAGCCCCATACCATTATGCACCCACCTCCATGCTTTATAGTGTTTTTGGTAAACCTGATATGGAATTCTTTGCCTTTGGGACATCTCACATGTCTCTGACAGTCGTTTCCAAACAGGTTTATCTTAGTTTCATCACTCCATAAAATATTTGTCCATTTCTTTTCACCTTCAGGACCGGACCAGTTTGAATGCGATTCAGCAAATTGTAAACGCATCTGTAAATTTTTTTTGCGCATAAGGGGAACTTTTCTGGCTAATCTTCCAGGAAGATTTGCTTTTTGTAAACGCCTTCTTACTGTCGAAGGACTTACAATGTTGCCGATTTCTGCAGAAATCACCTTTGAAGAGCAAAATGGATTCTTTTTTGCCATAGCTAATATGCGACGATCATCACAATCAGTGTTCCGTGGTCTTCCACGGGTTTCTTTTGCCGCTTTTAACTTTAAGGCATTCTGTCAAAGATTTTCCATCCTTTCTAAGGTTCATTACCAATCGTCTCTCCTCAGATGTACAGTGACTTTTGCGACACATGGCTGCATAAAAAATTGTTTTATTTTTGGTAAGTAAGCTTCTACACATAATACCCTTACCAATTCGAAGCAGAAAAACATCAAAATCAAAATTTTATAACGCAAATCTATACAACAAGACGAATGTACCTATTATTTTGATCAACTGAAATTGCGCTCAAATTAAACAACGTCAATAAAAATTTACAGTTACGTCAAGTGACGCTTTGTTTTTATACTGAGCAGAGTTGCCAGACATAACACCGCAAGTATGGTTAACAACTACTTCACAGAGATGTTAAAGTTGAACAAAATACTACTTTTAAATATATCGTTTCTAGTGTACTTATTATTTTGATCACATGTGTATATTTCGTTGGATGAAGCATTTACTTACCCGTAACTTCAAAGATATTTATTCGGTGAGAAGGTTTTGTGTGTTATTCAAAAAAAGGTATTTAGCAGCTAAAAATGGTCCATAAGTGTTAAATACCTTGAGAAATGTGGGAACAAGAACCTAAAATATAAGGACCAATTAAAATTTTTGTACATGTTTTCATTTTGCATATCGTTATCAGTTTATGTTTAAGCTTACAAGCGAAAGAAATTACTTTCAATACTTTTTTCAATGAGCTGTGTAATTTATGAAATTCCACTGAGGTTCGGCGAAGGCATTTGACCCTTTTATTTTATCATAAACAAATTCTCCATACATATTCTGATAAAAAATGAGAAAAGGATTGAGTAAACATTTTTAACTCTTAAAAACATAAAAAAATTGGCCTTTACACTCCTGTTAGATGTTTGACCGAGCTTGTCCTCCTATTTACCATATGGCGTGCGTCTCGATGTTGTTTCACCTATGAAGGGACCTAACGTTTTAACCTAAATGGTTTTTTATGAGGAGCTTTTTCAGAAATGCACTCGGAGGTTTGCCATTGCCAATTGCCATTTTTAACCCCTTGCGATCGGTAAATTTCTCTCATGGAAGTGCAGCTAGTCGGAGCAAATTTAGCTTTTCGGAGTTATTTCTCCCTTAGTCATTTAAAGCAATATACGGATATTAATATAGAAAATGTTATGTATTGAACGTATGATATTTATTAAAGTGAAACTGTGTAATTCTGGTATACATATGTATGTAGTGTATGTGTAAAATATTGGAATCCGCGGGACAACTTGTTCGGTCGGTGTCTCAATTACGTCTGTGTTTTTCTCATACATGACACCCCTTAACACCCAGAGGCGGAGTAGAATTGTGGGGCCTGTCGGTCGCGCTTCGATCTGCGCGGTTCTTCCGGTGTAGGCGATGACGAGGCGACAGGCTGTAGATTCGTTGATGGCCCTGGCGATTGAGTCTCCACGACGTGACCAGAAGTACTTGAATCAACTTCATCAGATGATTGGATTGTGCTGGCTTCGACGTCTTCGGTTGACAGTCTTTCGCAATCGGAATCTTCTGATGCCACCCGACTACGATGCTGGTCCTGATGTCGTTTGATGACCCTAGAATCGTTCAACCGAACCTCATAAGATATAGGCCCAGCCTGATTTTCCACCAGGCCCTCGATCCATCTCGGGCCCGTCGAATGATTACGAACCCATACTGGACTGCCTGAAATAAAAGGTTTAGTACTGACAGGGTCGGTGACCTTACCGTAAACTATTTCGTGAGGTTGAATTTTGTCGAAATAAGTTTTTAGCTCACGATTGAACAGTAGCTCTGCAGGCGAGCGGTTCGTTGTTGAGTGCGGAGTGGTGTGTTGGTGGAACAAATATCTAGCCAGGCTGAGATCGATGTTTATGCCAGGCTCTGCTTTCTTCAAATAATTTTTGGTACTTTGAACCATTCGCTCCGCCTGCCCGTTTGTAGAAGGATGGAACGGTGCAGAACGGATATGTCGAATTAGATTGTTCTTCATAAAGTTCTTAAACTCCTCAGATGTGAAAGCTGTTCCGTTGTCCGACACGAGCTCATCAGGTAGCCCATGCATGGCGAATATTTGGTGTAACACCTTAATAGCGGCCGCTGATGAAGTTGAATTAACGACGGCCACTTCAAGCCATTTAGAGTAGGAGTCGATGAGTATGAAGAATAATTTGCCTCGAAAAGGACCTGCGAAATCCACATGCAGGCGGGACCATGGACGTTTTGCAGATTCCCAGTGGTGCGTTGTTGTTTGGGGTTGATCGTTACGATTTTGCTGACATGAACTCCATAACTTCGAGCAACGGCCTTCATTTTGACGATGCCAGGATGTGGTGCATGTAGAGTTTTCAAAATAGACCCTCGAAGAGTAGACGGGATTACAGCATTGCCCATTCTAAGACCAGCGCGGTGTACCAAATTGAAGTGGTACGCGTTGAGAAAAATTGATCGACGAAGCATTGTGTTCGAAATTACGTTGGGGACTGGTTTTGTTGTGGTGAAAATTCCCAAGAGTGGACGGTGATAGGTGACAAGCGTAAAAAATCTGCTATATAAGTATAGTTCTTTAAAACTGATTTATTGTGTTTAAGAACACTTATGTATCTACATACACAGTCTGCCAAGACATTGAAAATAAATTTAATTTTTCGATTTAAATAGAAAAAATAGCACTCTTTATTTATCTTTGACCTTTTTGTTTCGTTTTTTCACAGCATTTAAAGGGAATTAATAAAAAAAATAAAATTCTTGTGAAAAGCATCAACTGTAGCAATAAAAACAAATAACATACTATCCGACAATGTGAAATTTTTTCTATTGAAATTGAAAAACTGAATTTATTTTGAATGAGATTTAAAGATTTTTTACATTTGTATTAATTTTTCTTTTTGCTTTTGTTAAAAATACGTGTGTTTAAAGACTCTAAGCTGCATATTTTAAAATATTAAAAATTGGAAATCTTTCCTTTCCTCTAAATAATATTTTGCCGCTAGACTGGCGGCACTGAATTTCACGAGGACTTGCGAATGCCGCCACTGTGGCGGTATCGAACGCAATGGGTTAATTTTTTGTGCATATGAAAATTGAATAGCCTGCGCTTTTATGTTCTTATACTTATTATACGTAGAAATACAGAAAACTAAAAAATATGAAAAGAATAAATTCAACGGCATTCGAATGAAGAAGACTTGTACTATAAGATGCTGCGTATGTTTTTTAGAAATAAAGAAATTGTGACGCTACTTAAACTGATATATAGGCAAAAACTCTTTTTTTTATTTTCTATTTTTGGTTGAAATATATCGTAAATTTGAGTTATCATGCGTTGTTGTGACCATGGATTCAAATCCAGCATGTCGGAAACCCCTTAGAAAATATACTCTGGTTTCTAGTAAAATTACTTGTCAGTCTGTTTATTGGTTTGTGCAAAAAAAGAGAATGGCTCTGTATGAAGGCTAGGCAGATTAGTAATGTTTTTGATTTCCATTCGTCTGGAATTCGCCAAATATCGCGCTATTGCATGTGCAAATTATTTTGCAGCCCACAAATTCCAGTTTTTAATAGGTAATATACCAGTATCTATTAAATATCCTTTGAAGCATTAATGAATGCGAGAAGTCAACCTTACATCTGACACTGCTTGAGCGTATTTGGCATGCAGACCCACCAAGCGTTCATTGCAGCGTTCATTGCAGCGTTCACACGGTAAGTAGGTAGGTAGGTCTGGCAACTGCCAATGTGATACACTTGATCTCTCGAATATCCATTGTGAATATCCACTGGAACTTTTCCTTTCATTATGGGTTCCTTTTTAAACCATTCTGTAGCTTTTATCAACGAGCAAAGCTTTGTTAGTTTTAGATGCGCTATATCCGCTACATCTATTAACCTTCCTATACCCGCGTTAATTTTTGTAACACATATACCCGCGCACGGTCTCACAGACCGAAAGTTCAAACTACATAAAATATTAGTTTTTTCAAACAAAACTAAAAACAAATTATTATTTTTCAATCCCGTAGATGTAATAAAAAAATAAAACTACGCATTAAATTTGTATTCACTTATTTTATTGATTTTAAGTGATTAACAAAAAGAAAGAGAGAAAGAGAGAACAAAAAAGCCATCAGAATCGATATTTTTTTCTTAAGTACTACAAAAACAAAACAATAACATATTTTTTTATTTACATAAATAAAAATAAGTTATAATAACTGAAAAACACTTGTTGGACAATACATAAATTATAAATTATATTAGTTTTTAGTCTTGAAATAATATCGCAATTCATGTAAAAATCTGCCTTAAAAGGAAAACTTACGCTTTTACCTCTTAAAAAAAAAAAGAAAACATTCCTTTTCTAGCTTAAAAAATATTTATTTGCAATAAAAACGTCAAACTAAACTGGGACACACTGTAGTATTTTTGAAACGCGGCTACAACTTCTTCAAATAATTCCCTTATTGGAGCTAGTTTATCTACGGCAGTCCTTTCCGCTCGCATGAATTTATTGTCAAATCTTAGACAACGCATTAATAAATAAAAGCGATTCCAGCTCATAGTTAATCGAAATATTTCCGAAGAGGAACCATCTGTTTTGAAAAAATCTTTAGCATTGAAGCGACTATTTCTCCTAACTCCAGCAAAGATTAAAAGGCCTAAAAAGGGCTTCGATTTCTATGTTGCCTGTATAGGTACAGTCGCTTTCTCTTGAAAAATTAGGTTTTATGAGATCAATATGTTCATTAGTATACTTTACAATACGATTTATAACAACTTCAGTAAAAAATAATCTCCAAACCTCGCCTATTTCCTTCAAGTTTTTTGCTGCTTTTCTAGGCCCTGGCAGTTGAGTGACTATATTCCTAGCGAGACGTCTTAAACGATTTGACGGAGCATCATTATTCCACCTAGAGTGTCCTTCTTTACCAAGATAAAATTCTCTATCATCTATCTCATTCAACTCCTCGTCGATGTCTTCATCATCTGCTTGCTCGGTATCATAACTTTCTACATCTCCTGCAACAAAGTCTTCAACGTCGCTGTCATTTTCATCCTCATAATCAGAAGTCGAATTTTTTTCCTCCAAAAGTCTGATTTGCTCTTCATTCATTATAATATTAAAAAGTACCTGCAAAATAGTAAAACGTAAAAAAATAAGAAAGAAACAAAAAATAAAATAACTGCTTTCACTTCACAAAAAATTGCACATAACCGCGTCGGTCTCACAGACCAATTTTTATAAAAATCACCAACACGCCTGTCTAGTGCAAACGCCAAACAACACTAATATAGAGCTTGCAAGAAAACCGGAAGCTAGCAGTAAATTCAACTTTGTAGAGTTTCTAGAAAAACAAAAATTTACGTAAAATCATTTTCTCGGTCTCACGGGTATAGGAAGGTTAAGAATGCAATAGCAAGCGTGTAAACTCTCACAAACTCACAAAGGAGGCGTAGTTACCTGTTAGGCAATGACTAGTTAATACACCTATCCTGTTACCTGTACCTTCTCTATTAAATCTCAAAAGGCTTTTTGAGCGATCGCTGTTCCATTTCGGCCATGTCTTTTTGCTTAGTTCGCTTGTAGTCAGGTTTTGCTAAATTGTATTTACCCTGTTGATGGTTTTCCTATCTATTAGTAATGTACAAGTGACTATGGCCATAGGTATCAATGTTTTATCCAATTGACTATCAAGAGTTGTACCAATTCGGGCAAGTTCATCTGCTTTGCAGTTTAAAATATTCCGTGATTATTTTTGACGACTGTGTTCTGAACTCTAACGCTTTTATAGCTGCTTGACAGTCTGAGTAAATGAAGACTTCATTTGTGGATAATACTCGCGTTTTTATCGCTGTAAGTCACTCCTTTAAAGCCGTGACTTCCGTTTGAAATACACTGCAGTGGCACACACAGCTCGCTAAATACGAATATTCATTTTAAAATCTTCCTCACTGGACGGTGCACTAGGAGCAGTCACATAAAATTTACTACAAATGTTAGAATCCTCTTATGGGAAACTCTCCTCAAAAAGTCTCAAAGTCTCTCAAAGTGCTTAAATTTTCCGTTTAGGCAGAGCCAAATAGTAATAGAATCTGAGTAGTCTTCTTATTCCCTAAATCTAAAAATTTTTTGGCTGAAATACGTCTATGAAATTTGCGTTAAAGTACAATAACAACAACAAAATTTTGTTATTATGATAAATGTCTTGATTTAGCTTCTCCAGCTATTTGTGGTGGGCAAATGTTATTTATTTAAGTTAATTACGAGGTGGCGCAAAATTAATCATCCTATCGTAAGATTTATAATTTTTGCAAATGGCGTCGTACGTCAATCCTATTTAACACTAGCGATCTAGACAGTTGCCGCATATAAACAGCAATAGAACGCGAAAATGCCAAATGAAATATTTCAAATACTGAAATTCTTTTTGTTTTTATTTTTTGTAAACAAAATTTTCAAAAACAAAATTGTATGATTAATTTTGCGCCACCTATTATGTTGACCATTTGTATTCAAAGCTTTTCTGCACATCGGATATTTCATATGCTTGAAGGACCGAAACACATTTTTTTGTTTAATTTTATGAACTTTATTTCTTAGTTATCTGGATTCGGCGGACAATTTGATTTTTGAATATTTTTTACAATTAATCGTACATTAAGGAATTGATATTGTGTGTGTTAAGGTAAGAATGTGCTTAAATGTATGTGGGTATGTATATTTTAAATCTATTGTAGTTTTTGTTATTTCATTCAGAGTTGCTGGGTTGACTAATGAATATTTTTTTTGTGATTGAAGAACAGGTTTATGTAACATTTTGAAAAGAACAACGATTTATATACTATAACATGAATTTATATAGCTAGGCAGACATGCATACATACATAAATACTTAGTGTGTTAAATGTGTTTTTGTTTTTTTCTTGTGAAAATAATTACAATATTTGTATGTAGATTTTATTGTTTTAAGTTTTGTATTAAATTCGAAATTTGGTACTGCGTTCCATGCCTACTATGGCAATCTATGTTTGTCTGGATGTATGTATGTATGTATTTGAAAATGCAACAAGTGGTTGTTGTGCTCTAATGACTTAATTTGTTTGCTTTGTTTTGCTATTCAATTAATGATTTTGCTGACTTAAAAATTAAAGATTAGAGTTTTCTTTGAAATTAGACTACATTTCTTTTAATAAATAGTTTAAAACTAATTAAAATTAAATTTAAACAAAGCAGCTAAATATTTAAAAGTCTTTCAATATTACTAAAATAAGTTAAATGATTTTTAACAAATATTTTCAACAATTAAAAGCTATAATACTTTTGATTTTTTATTAAAAAAATTTTAGAATTTCTAAAGAGATAGTAAAATTCAATATTTGTGCAAGTAATTCTAAAAAAAAAGAGTAAAAAACCCATTATTTTGCGTCTCTAGACGGCTTTAGTAATTTCTAGCTTGCGTTCATTAACATCAGTTCCTGTTTCTCCCATTGCAGTATAGGGCCTCAAGCTTGCGTTGCCTACGCGCAATCAGGCTAAACTAAATCACATTAGAAAGGTAAGATATCTTACTAAATAAATGTCTCAGACAGTTCTGGTATTGCTTTACCCAGTATTGTTTCAGCGCGCCTTAAAGATGCACATCAGCAAAGAGAAGATACACATTATCTTTGAAAAAGTTAAACATGCAATCAAGGCGACTGAAAATGTGCCTAGTGAACTGTGAATTGTGTTTATGGTCCTGATACTAAAACAATCGATCAAGCGCAATTTTAATTTAGTCAACACTCTGGAAGGCAAAGGAGCTAATTAATACACAAAAAGCCGTTTGGACCTATACGAATGAAGCTGAATGCAAAAAGAAGCTCAATGCCAGTGTCAGGCCAGTTCCAGGTGCTAGGCAATTAAACCACATAAACCGAATTTCCATCTTCGTATTGCTGCTGAATCGCATTTCATGCAAAATAATGGATTTCTTTTTACTAGAATTTATACTATTTTATTACAATTTATACTTAAACTCTGAACTGTAATATAATAAAAGAAGGAAAGTAGTTCGTTTCTATGATAGTTTGTTCCCATTCTACATTACTAGAATGGCCAAGCAATTTTTGAATATTTTTCCATAAATCCGTTACAATATAAAACAACATTAATACAGAAAAAAAAGATTCGATCGAACTGCTGAAACTCCACTTTGGGTTTGTTCAAAAAAAATGTATGGAAAAAAATTATAAATAAAAAAAATATATGGAAAGTAGCTGCAACTGAATGAACATGGCAGAACTCAGAGCAATAGAAAGATATTTGGCTATTGCGGAATGAAATCTTAAGAAGGATGAGCGAGTACTTCTAATATCTATTCGGTATGGAAATAATTTTCCGTCCATACGGATTCCTCTGACGAAAAATTCGAGTTCTTTTGACTTGATCCATTAATTGCGCCATTTTACGATGCTCTCGTAAGAAGTCAACCGCTCTCCAATAAGGGCTGACTGCATTGATCGGAACAGATGGTAATCCGAAGGTCCGTGGAATACTGTGGGTATGTCAAGATTTCCCAATTCAGTCCTTCTAAGTATTTCTGGAAAGATTTAGTAACTTGTGGCTTGGCGTTATCATGCAGCAAAATCAGTTTGTCATGTCTAACGCCCCATTCCGGCCGCTTGAGATCGCTATTCAAACGCATTAGCTCCCATCGGTTTCAGATGGTTTAAGTTGTTCATAAAAGATGACGCCTTTCTGATTCCACCAGATGCACAACATAACCTTTGCAGCATGAATATTTTTTTCGCTGCCTATAGGCCTGGTTCACTTGGCAGACTCCAGCATTTCCGACGCTTTCATTATAGATTCATTTTTCATCCCCAGTCACGATGAGATGCAACAAACCTTTTCTGCCGTTCAAGAAGCATCTCACACGTCACCAAACGTCTCTCGATATCGCTCTCTTTCAATTGATGTGGCTTTCAGTTACTTACTTTCTGTACCATTCCCATCGCATTTACTGACGGTTGAGCTGTCAACATCAGCTGCACTTTTCTTTGAAAGGTAATAATGAAGCATGACTTCACGCAAATGCTGTTTTTTCGGGTCGAACGTAGACATTTTTGACGTCAGATAAGAAAGGATCTTTACGCTTCAAACGAAAGTCAACTACTGCGATCGAGACCTCACATATACACCTTCAAATCACCAGTGTATTACTAGAGCGAACACAAAAATAGTATCAGCAGTGACACCTCTTTTACGAGGGCGGAAATTTATTCCCAAAACCCAATACTTAATAGTACGAAAAAGTGCCTCGCAGCCACTTCGAAAAAAACAAAAAAATTAAGCTAACAAAATTACTTAATCTATATTTAATTTCAAATTTATTTCTCTTCTGGGCTTAAACCATCTAGGCAAATAATTCATTTTTTGTTTTCAACTGACAAGTTCGGAATTTTGAATTTATCAATTTTTGTATACAAATTCAAGTAGAAAAATAAGTTTAGTTGAAATAAATTATTTAAATTTTTTTCTTTTTGGAAGTTGATGAAACAAATTATTTGTTCTTAACCAAAAACTTTGATAAGCATCCAAAAAAATATTGAAAAAAAAAACAAAAAATAAATTACAGAAAAAGTAAGTAAAAAAATAAATTTATTTAAAACTAATTTTGAAGTTATAGTTTTTTTATTCTTTTAATGTAAGCAGAAAAATAAATATATTTAAAAAAAAACTATGCTGAAGTATTAATATTTTTTGTTGAACAAAAAATTAAGAAATTATAAATTGTTTGTACCGAACCTAAATAAAAATACAAAATAAAAATTAATTTAATTAATAAAACTAAAATCTAATTAAATTAAACTAAAAATGAATTAAATTAATTTTGAGTTTTAAAAACTAAATAAATTAATTTTAAGTTTTAATTTAAGCAGAAAAATACAATATAAAATATACAGAAAAATAAATCTATTTAAAAAAATTTAAAACTTTACTGTTATTTTTTTTTATAATTTGACTAAACCAAGAAAACCAATCAAAAAACTCGACAAGAATTTAAATATCATAACTTGTTTGTACCAAAAAAAGATTTGGAAAAAAAAAATTATATAGGAATTGCAAAAAAATTATCAAATAAATTTGAGCAGAAATATAAATTTATTTAAAAATATTAAAAAGATAAGCGTACAACTAAATACAGTAGGTTCTGTTTTTATGCGGTAGATACGTTCCGCAAGAAACAGCATAAAAAAAAAACAGCATAAAAAAAGCTACTAGTTCTATAGTAAAATTATAGATACGTTTCAAAGTGCTAAAACCGCATAAATCTGAAATAATGTAATAAAATCGCATAAAAAATCGCACTAGTCCCATATTATAACTATAGATACGTTCCATAGACCGCATGAATCTGAAATAATTAAATAAAATCGTATAAACAAAATATTGTATTTTTGAAAATTATATCTTTATTTAAGAAACGTCAGAAACTAGATATATTTTTACTTTGTCAGAAATAGAATCAGACAATACCCGCATGTTGCGCGTTCGTTTAGGATTTGGCGTAAAATCAGTTTCGTCACTTGAGGAAATGTACACGTCTGATCTAGATGGTTATGCAGGCGGTTCCATACTTGTAGGGTTAGCATTTCTGATGTAATCTGTGATGAGTTTTTGCTTAGCTGGTTTAGAATCTTGTTTATATATACAATTCCCGATAGGTCGACATGCATTTTGTAATTAAAAAAAAAACCGCACTATTTCAAAACCGCATAAAAAAAAGCCGCATAAAAACAGAACCTACTGTAATTTAATTTTAAATTTATCTATTTGTGTTTTTTTTTTTGTTTTGGAAAAAAATGCAAGAAACTAAATTTGTTAACTAAATTTGTTAACAAGTAGTAAGAAAAAAAATTAATTAAATTAATTAAAAAATATAACAAAAATTAAAAGAAAATTAGGTAAAATAATAGGGATATACCTATGAAATGAGACTTTCGCCTATTAGTCCATAGATGTCGCTAGGAGTATTTTTAAACCTTCCCAAATATCTTGTTTTTTTCGCCTGTCATCAGTCAACAACATTCAGTTCATTATTTGTTACGTTTCATACAACAATGCATTTTTGTCGCTCTTAAAAATGCCGAATTTCGTGGCTTCAAACTACGATTTGCGGACATCGTTGATTTTCTGTTATCAGTTGAAGAACGCTTGTCAAGCTCATTAAATGCTTATAGAAGGTTATGGTGGACATGCTCTAAGTAGAGCACAGTGCTTCAGGTGGTTTGAAAAATTCCGAAGAGTTGATTTTGGCGTGTAGAACGAGGACCGTGACCGGCCACCGAAAAAGTTTGAGGGCGCCAAATGGCAAGCATTGTTGGATGATAGCAGAGCAATTGGGAGTGACCCAAAAAATCATTTCCAAACGTTTGAAAGACATGGGTATGATTTTAAAGGTCGGAAGATGTGTGCCGCATGAACTGACTGAAAAACCACTTGTGAAATGCT
Organism: Anastrepha obliqua; assembly: GCF_027943255.1. Classification (NCBI taxonomy): domain Eukaryota; kingdom Metazoa; phylum Arthropoda; class Insecta; order Diptera; family Tephritidae; genus Anastrepha; species Anastrepha obliqua. Next base: position 96,504,075 of record NC_072896.1, on the reverse strand, counting down.
GCTCTCCCGGCTCAAAAGCACGTCTTTTTTGCATCGAATCGTTACGGGTGATGAAAAATGGATGTATTTCTCCAATTCCAACCGTAAACGATCCTATGGTCCGCCCGGCCACAAGCCAAAAACAACGGCCAAACCAAATCGCTTCGGCCGCAAGGCAATGCTGTGTGTTTTCTGGGATCAGCGTGGTATGATTCGGTACGAACTATTAAAACCAGGTGAAACAGTCGACGGCGCACGCTACCAACGACAATTGGCCGATTTGGATAGCGCTATACACCGAAAACGCCCAGAATATGCCGATTGGCGTCACAAAGTAATTTGTCTTGATGACAATGCACCGTCACATCGAACAAGAGCGACCCGGGAATTGGTGGAGACGTACGATTGGGAACCGCTGGCTTACTCACCAGACTTGGCGCCTTCCGATTATCATTTGTTTGCATCGATGGGCCATGCACTTTCCGAGCAGCGCTTCAATTCTCACGATGAAGCCAAAAGACGACCAATTTTTTGGCGCGGCATCCACAAATTGCCTGAGAGATGGAAAAAATGTGTCGCTAGCGATGGCTATTATTTTGAAGATTAAATTTTTTTTGTTAATAAACGTTTGAAATTGAAAAAAGTCTCATTTCATAAGTATCTACCGCCATATTAAAATTTCTTTTACCGAATTTATAAAAAAATAAAATAAATTTAAGTAGACATATAAATTTTTCAAAAAATAATTAATTAAGGTATTAGGTTTTTTTAACAAAAAAAAAACAAAATTTGACAAAAAAAAAATGTTTCGCCTTTCATCGAAAACTCGGTGAGGTATTAGCGGTACGACGGCGAAGCACCTGGATATTAGATTGACATTCAAAAGTCATTGATTAAGTTTTAATTAATTAAAAAAAAAATTTTAATTATTTGTTTACGTTTGAAAAAAATCAGCATTTTCAAGGTTTAGCAAAACATAAGCCGATAATTTGCTTGCGAAATATTTACCGCTAAGGCTAAAATATTTTCACGTCGAAATTAGTAATCCAACTTCCTGCTTTTTAGATGATTAAAATAATGGGTTAAAAATCACTGTTTCTATAAACAAATTAGCATTGTTGCTTTCATAAATTTAATTTATTTTTTGTAACTCACAGTCATTAAGTACTAAAACGCAGCGTCCAAATATGAATTGTGAAACTCCATTTAAAGGCCAATTTACAACAACCAATTGGCAACCAAAAAGCACAGTTGAACTACTTTCTTTCTATTATAAAAAAATGTACTAAATAAGTAAATAACTTTTACGTATTAATATTCTTACAATATTATTTTTCAAATCAATAGCATCAAAAAGAATATAAATTTAATTTTTTTTTTTAAATCATTACGTAAAATTGATTTTTTAATTTCCTAACTAAAACTGCCCATAGCTCGAATTTGTCTAATTCTATTATAACTTAAAAGCACACCGCTTTAGCCAACACTAATGGTAGCAATTGGCTGAGCCATGAGACAAATTGTTGGCCGCCACCATTGCATTGATCGGTGAGACAATCCTGGCAAAATATTCGCTTAACATTATTTTCGGTTAGCTCCTCCATGCAATGCTCCAGCGAATCCGACTTGTTGGTGTAATAGCAAAAGCGTTTTGTGATCGTTTTGCCGTTGACTACAAGGAAAGGAATACCAGGAAAGTTGAAATGTTAGTAATTACATATGTACAGTTATTCTTGTTGGGTATTAGATGCGCTCACTCTCTTCCACAGTTTTGCGACAAACAGGTCGCTCGTGCTCCGAATGTGTGGTGCTGCTGCAATTACGCAAAACGCTGATGTTATGTTCCTTCATCACTTCTGGCCTGGGAATGTTATCCTCATCAAAGGTTACGTCGCAGAAGTCCTCGGCACCAATGGTCTCCGAGCTGCAGTGCCAGCATTCCAATTGTCTTGGCTGGTTGGCTGTACAGTTAATAAAATTAGAATAAAAGAATATTTAATAAGAGGAATTTCAGTGTGGCTATATTAGTTTTTTACTAGGTAAATAACAAAATATTTATTTTAAGGGGGGATTCCCATTCCCCGGCTTAAAAATATCGATTATTTTTTTACCGATTCTTGTTTACTATACTTTCAAAGAACTCTGGGCAAAATTTCATGACAAAATTCGTTAAATTGACGAAGTTATGCGTGATCGATGAACTCGGCGCGCTCCATAATACTGAGAAAGCACGCGAGCAATAGCAATAGTTTTCTCAAAACAGCATTTTTCTATACGGCCGCCATGATATCTCGAGAACTATTCGGTTGATTGCTGTCAAATTTGACACGAATCTCGAAATAATATCTGTCTCTATCATAAACTACGGAAAATAAGATACAAGCATGCCTTTTTTTTATAAATAAAAATCCCAGGAAAAAATTTGCGAAAAAACAAACTTTGTCTTTCAACCATCGCAGATATATTAATTTTCGAAAACATTTTTTTTCAATAGCTCATAGTGAAACTATATTCATAAGGAGTAAAATGCCATTTGAATTTTTCCTTGCAGACAACCTGGAGCTGAGTTATCGTGGCGGCCAGCGAATCATAGAAATTCCACTACCAGCGTTGTCAAAGCCACAATTTTCCAGAAGTTGATTTTATATAATGCATAATAAATATGGCTGTAAATTTTCCAAAAGATTCAACTGATAGTTTTCCCAATTGGAGTGTAACCAATTAGGTTGTACTCTTTACATGAACAGAAGACATGATCTATAAGCCTCTCATAATGTACGACGCTGAAGTGTGAAAGAAATTCTTTCAATTCTTCTTCCTCATGGGCAGTTAGAAGCACCAAGAGTTCACAGTTCATTCCTTAATTCTTCTAACTAGCAGAACTGTAACTGCTTGTTGAACTGAAGTTTTGGAATACATTCCTTCGATATGGCCTAGTCAATTGGTTTGGGTGAGCTAATAATAGTGAGCTTGGCAATGCCAATTTTGCAAGTACACCAAGTAACTTTTAGAGGAGTTTACCCGAATACTATAATAGTAAAAAATAACCATAAACTGAAAATCTTTTCTGAACGATACTGAGACTTAATAAAAAGATAGGCACACGTCCATACATTTTTTTTGCCCATGCCCTAAAGAAGGAATAAATTAGTTGGGTGTGGTATCAATCGTAGAACATCAAATTGTAAGACGAAATTTCGTTCTGCATTCCTTAGTATTTTTTTGATATTTTTTGCCGTATTTAGATATTAGTTTGGAGAAATCCAAGTTGGAGTTTGGAAATCCATTACTTTCACGTAGTGGTAAATGGTTAAAACGGTTTGATGTTCGATTTTTAGCTCCTGGGCTATGCTACGACTGCTAACATGCCGGTCAACTTCGATTATTTATGTGATTTAATCGACACTTCCGACGGCAGGCCTGCCTGTGCGAGGTGCATCGTTAACATTAAAAAACGGAACCGACGAAGCCAAAATTTCATTTACGATTTCAGCGGCCTGGCTTGCATTTACGCCTTTATCAAAGAAAAACTCTAAAATGCACCGAATTTTCTCTTTGCTTACTTCCATTATTAACACCCTGTAACTCACAACTGAATGGAACAAACCAAAGAAGACAAAATATTTTTTTTATTGTGAAATGTCACCTTGACAACGAGGATAAACTTTAAATTGTTGGACCAATACTTTACGAGATATCGATCACTATCAGCTATCTACTGAAAAAATAATGGACTTCTTTTTCCCCAAACTAATATTTTGCGTCTAAGATTTTACAAACATGTTTGGATTAAACTAGTTAAAGGATAAATATCTTTCAGAAAACATTATTTACTTATTTTACAGTTTTCTTAAAAGCGGAGAAATTTTTCAGTCCACTAGATGCCCGCATTAGGGAGAGTACACTGTATAGAGAATGGAAAATGCGTAAAATTATTTGTTAATAAAAAATAAGTATAAACATTCATAGAGCTTGTTGTCATTACTAACTGGCATATTCACTTTTTGTAACTTCTACGCATTCTTCAAAATGTGTTCGGTTAATTGTGAGCTTGCGGAGAAAATTGTGCGCAAAAGTTTTCATTTGTCGCAGAATGCCATAACATAAACTTTAAATTGTCCGAAAAGTACGATAACTTATGTCGAAAAACTGTTTAATATTGTAAAAGCTTGTCGGGGGATCGAAGGCCTGGCAGTGGAAGAAAAAAAAACGGATTTTCATCGCAGTCAAAAGCCAAAGAAGTGGTACCATTATTTCGAAAAAAACTTGACCTTCACTTCGAGATGCTGCAAAACAGGTTGATATGTCGAAAGATTATGTCCAAAAAATGCACAAATGTGAAGTTTTACGATCATATAAAAAGAATGTAAAACCCGATCGAAATAATAAACAAAAGAAAAATAATACAACACGTGCGCAAAAATTATACAGTCAAGACATCCTTGAATATGGACGATGAAACAGCCGACTTTAAGCAGATTCGGGGCACTGAGTCTTATACTGCAACTAACAGAGGAGGAGTCCCAAGCGCCCTTAAGCTAAAAATATTGGACAAGTTCCATCTGTTAGTGTAGTATGAAGAGCAAAACTTTCATTACCACGGACATTATGAACCAAAAAAATTTATTTGAAGGAGTGTTTGCAAAAACGTTTGCAGTCATTTATAAAACAACATACAGACTCAGTTTTGTTCAGGCCGGATTTAGCAACGTGTCATTATAGCCGTCTTGCCATCAACTGATATGAAAATCACGGGGTAAATATTGTTCAAAAGGCCCCAACCAATCAAACTGTCCATAACTGCGAGCCACTGAAAAATATTGGGCAATTGTTAAAAGGAAATTGCTAAAAATAAAAAAAAAATTAAAAATAAGCAACAGTTTAAAATGAATTGGCAGAAAGCAGCAGATGCTGTACCAAAAACTGGTAAAGAAGAAAATTAAATAAAAATAATAAAAAGTAAACAAGTTATTTGATAGTTTATACCGACCAATATTTTTCGTGTCCATTCTTTATTATTCGAAAAATTTTCCTACATTTTCGATTCATATTTACTTTATTTATTTATTTATTAGAAATATAATTATAAATAACTATATTACATTACGAAAGGCACTAGTAGCTAGGACTATCGGCCTATATTTACTTTATAGACATCGTATCTGTACTGCTTGGGATACCCCAATAGAATCATACCATAAGGAGAGATTTTTTGTTTTGTTTTTAAATGCCTGCACATATAAGCATTATTTTCTTTCTAGGTGCGCTAAAATATAATACAGGTATGACCTCATTTTGGTTAACAATTCGTTAGAAACTCATTGCTTAGTTGGCCGTGCCTTTTTCTTGTTTTTTTTTTGGATGGCACAAATTTATTAAATTTTTTAGGGTAACTTGAACCTTAAAGGAAATAAATTTCCTGTCTTTTCATTTTCAAATAAGATTTTATATGAAAAAGTAGGTTTTTCTACGCTTTTCACGGTCTCACATAACAAATCAAAATATTGTCACGACCGTTGTGATATGTATAGTAAAGCAAAAGTAAAGAAGAAGAAAAAGAAGAAAACCAAGAATAGTTGTGGGTTAAAGTTATTGTAAACATCTAGGATGGCACACATAAAGGAATGCTATGCTTATGGCATACATACATACATACATCTACATATACATACACACACACTATTATACTTATGAGTATTTGTACACTCAGCCAGCAAATTGACAACGCTGACATCATCACAGTGCCCAAGTAATGAGGCTGATGAAGAAACTCGTATAAATTCATATGCACACATATACATATATATGTATGTATACACACACATGCACAAAAGAAGAATGCTTGCGAATTTATTATTACTTCGCCTTTTTTGAATTATTGGCACATTCCGACAGGAAATCCCAGTCAGCTGGGCGCCCACGTTCTTAAAACATATTTTGCTTTTGAACAGTGCCACTATGGCACTTATACTCGTACATACATATTTGCTCGGGAGTGTAGGTAGTTGTGTGCATACAGGAAATCAGAAATAATTGACACTTGCGTTGGTGAAATGTTTTTCCCTCTGCAGAAGCTTTCAAATTAAAAGGAAAGTGAAATAAACTGCAAAATGCAGAATGCGGAATGCAACATGTGGTTGAAGCGAAAGCGCATAACGGTTAACGCATTTCGTAAATTACTGACTAAGCTTTCACTTATCTTCCTTCCACTTGTGCGCTAGTAAATGATGATGTGATAAAAATTTTCATTACTTGCAAATTATGGCCTTTTGTGATGACTTAGTTGGCTTTGAATGCGCATCAAAAAACGCCACCCACTATCCTCTATCTCCCTTTCCTTAAGCTTTTTCGTTGCTTATTTTCCCTTTGATTTTATCAATGTCGTTTTATGAGAAAATGTCACCGCTTGGCGCCAATTTTGCATAACTACCGAGTGAAATACCATTTCAAAGGACACAGCGAAAGGACACAGTCAGACAATTGGCGCCGCCATGACGCGTGTTCTAATTTTCAACGGAATTTTAGTTATTGTTTACGTTTTTGTTGTACTCTTTGCCATTGGCATGGCTCCATTGATATTGGTTGGCGACATACAAATTTTACACAACATAAACTCTTTTAAAACTTACTGCTATACTGGTTGCCAACTACTCCCACTATGACTTTACTTGCAAAGCAATGCGCTGTGCTGTTAAAGGCGCTCTCATTAGGGATCTAGTAGGAGTGAATTAGTTATCATCGTTCGATGCTCCGTATTCGCTTATGAAACAGCAAATGATAGAACAAATTTTTTCTAATGAAACAATTTTTTTCGAATGAACTTCTGGGAGGAAAAATGCTTCTTTTGCGCTTACAGTGGAAGTTTCCAAAAATATATTAAAATAATAATAAAAATGTATATACTATAAAAAATTGTCATATAAAATTAGGGGGTAAAATAAAGGGTGGTTAAGTTTCAAGGGCCGGTGTTGATTTTGAATCAAATAAAATTTTTTTAGGAAATTATTGTCATTTCTCTTTATTATGATAATATTGGTATAGTTCAATTACGCATAGAATAAAATATCGGCCAAATGGCCGCCACGGCCTCGGCGGCACACCTCCATCCGATAATTTTCAATGACGCTGAGGCATAATTGAGGTTGTATGAATTATCTCATCCTTTAGCTCTTGAATTGTTGCTGGCTGATCGACGTACACCTTTTCTTTAAAACAATCCCAAAGAAAGAAGTCCAACGGTGTCAAATCACATGATCGACGTAAGATTATTCGGCCATTAAATTTTTCGCGCAAATGAGCCATTGTTTCGTTAACTGTGTGACAAGTGGTACCGTCCTGTTGAAACCACATATCGTCCACATCACTATCTTCCAATTTGAGCCATAGCGAACACTATTCACAGTAGCTGCCTGACCGGCCTCATTTTGAAAAAAGTACGGCCCAATGATGCCGCCGGCCCATGAACCGCACCAAACAGTCACTCTTTGTGGGTGCATTGGTTTTTCGGCAATTCTGCTTATTGACGGGGTAGTCAGAGGTTCGAAAAAGTGATGCTTTTCAATAATTTCTTTGTTTGCTAGTCAGTTGCTTTATTTTACAAAAATAAAAATATGGCATTAATACGTCATATTTCGACTTGACTTGACAAAATTTCAACAAAAAACATAAAACATTAATAATTGTAAAAGTTATCGCTGTTTATGTGGAGCCCGTTTCTCCAGTTGGAGTCGTTGGAGTTTCATCTACTTGTACAATCAATAAAAAAATAAATAAATAAATAATTGGCGCGTACACTTCTGTTAGGTGTTTGGCCGAGCTCCTCCTCCTATTTGTGGTGTGCGTCTTGATGTTGTTCTACAAATGGAGGGACCTACAGTTTCAAGCCGACTCCGAACGGCAAATATTTTTATGAGGAGCTTTTTCATGGCAGAAATACACTCGGAGGTTTGCCATTGCTTGCCGAGGGGCCACCGCTATTAGAAAAATGTTTTTATTAATTTTGCTTTCACCGAGATTCGAACCAACGACCTCTCAGTGAATTCCGAATGGTGATCACGCACCAACCCATTCGGCTACGGCGACCGGCACTTGTAAAATCAATAGTTCAAAAAAAATTAGTTTTATTAATAGATAATCTTCTGCCTGATCGAAGATTTTTCTGCTTTTTCAAATTTCTCAGGAAACATTTTTCAAATTTTCGAGAAAACTTCCGACAATTAATTGTAAAAAAAATCGAAATTTTTGAAAAAAACAATCCTTTGATCGGGCCCAAGTTTTTTATGTTTTTCGAAAGCAGTATAAATTTGATTGTAATCTACCAAGCGGTTTTTAAGTTACAGTGATCACCAGTTCAAGAAACATAATTTTGAGAAAAACGCATTTAAAGTTTTGCTGCCTCCGCTCGAACACTCTTTGTTAATTGTAGAATAACTCGAAAAGTATTTGTCGGATTCACTTCAAATTTTCACACAATATTTTTAAGATATCATAATTTAATGAAATGAAAGAAAATCTAATTTTTTGAAAATTCTAACTACTCTTAACCCCTTAAATACTTCAGTAGCAGCGATGTGTCGTCTGCCCTTTCACTAGAATAAACCTTCGTGGGATATTGCATCTCCACCCATTCTTTTCTGCATTTTTTCTCTATATCAGAGTCGGCTTTAAACCTTCCTTTTTAGGGCAACATCAAGTCTCGCATCACAAATTAGAGGAGGAACTCACCCAAATACTTCAACATGACATGTACGCACTAATAACAAATCGCTAACTTAGAGTGAAAATTTGCTAGGGCCGGTTTTTCAAATTTTACATGAACATAACATCTCGTATACAAAATTCTTCGTATTCCAAGATAAAGAAACATCAATCGAATCGATTTCCGCAACTTTGATGAAACATTTTTGTATTTTTGTATTCTTTGAGTAGTAGTTTGAACGTGACAAAGTTGCTCATCATTGAATGGAATCGTTTAAAAATAAAACAGGTAGTTTGATATTTTAAGTAATGATGGATTTATTTATATTTTTCTTGCTTCTTGCATTAAAATAGATTTTCTTAGCAAAAGTGGGCTGGACTTCATAATTTTTCACTCTAAGCTAAGCGGTATTATCCATAAACTTAAATATCCAAAAAACCTTCAATCAGGTCGAAAAATATACAAAAAATTGCCACATAAAAATGAACCCCAGAAAGTGCGAAAAAATCTTGTTTAGGCCGCCCGTAAAAAAATGTAGTCGAGATATACGAAAAAATAGGAAACATTTTGAAATAAAATCAAACCCAAATGACTCAAGTATCTCGGTGTGGAGCGCAGTGAAATATTTAGGATGAACCTGAACAAGTTTTTGTACTTCAATCATCACGTAAATCAACAGTTGGAGTGGGCCACAAACGCATTCTTTTTATATAAAAATTATCTATATTAGATCATCCATCTATAATTACATACGCTGTTCCCACATAATTGAGCATATCTCCATCCTTTATGGAAAGGATTAGAATTTTTGAAAGAAAATATGTCTGAGTATGCATACATAATATTAAGTTTTTTAATTTGTATGCCCTTTCGACAGTTTGCTCTGCTTCTCGGCACAAACAAACGCAAGTTCCACTAAGATCCAGAAACGCAATAAAGTATTTAAATAGGTAGATAGGTAGCACTTGAGGCAAACGCAAAAATGTAATAGGCAATAGCAATTCGATTCCGAACTACGCTGCCCCCGTTGAGTCTCCTGTGATACGCAGTGGATTAAGCTTTAGACCTATTAGAATACTGCCACCAAGACAGCCACGGGATACTTCCTAATGTCTCTCCCGCGCCATCTTCACAACGAGGCTACAATGCTTCCAGTTAGGGAGCATAGTAAGATGCTCAGCAAGCAATTTGTGTGGAATTGATACCATAGGAACCACCTCTACAGGCATTTGTTGGAGGCTGTGTCACCTCCCATTTGAGTGAGGAACATCTCTTGAGCTATACTGACGAGATTCAGGACCTAACACTACTGCAACTGCTGCATCAGACAGACAGGCATTAGACGACATTCATCGGGAGCCTCTTACGAATTTCCTAAACTCCCGACCCCCGAATGCTGTCAGCGGATTTCAACCACCACCCATCACAGAAGAAGGGCTTTAGTTCTCCTTTTGGATACAACCGGTTAATACAGTATGCTTTCTGGGTCTATCGTTAAACGAGATGATGACGTTGAGTGGCTAAACCGTACTTGCAAAGCTTAATGAACTGCTACAACAACAGTCATTATATCTTATTTATCGCATTTTTCTTTAAATGCAAAGATTACTCAGACAATTTGTCGAATAACCGAGATTTTAATTATTTTAAATTTACATTTTTAAGTTTTAAAAATATTTCCTTTAATCCTATGCTTAAGGAGAGAAATTGTTCTAAATATATTAATTTCTTGAAGTAATGCCCGATGGTTTTATTTTATATGGAGAAAATGCTCATTACCGTCAGGAAAAAAATCTGAAATCAACGAAACGTTGAGCCATTTAAAACTTGCTTTTTATTATTGTACTTAAATTCAATTGGGTTAAAATTGCATACCAACAATATTTCTAGAAATTCCTGTGAAAAAGCTTGAACCTTTGAAGAAACTCTGCCTTTTTGATTTTTGTACAAAGTTTAAAATTTAGATCTACACGCTTTTTTGTTAGATGATAAGCTATGCTTTTATAAAAAAGAAGTAGTGAACATTAAATAAAAAGAAAAAAAAAATTCGGAAAAAAATCCAAACTGGTCCAAATATTGAGCTGCTGTAGTTTCTTCGCAGGCTGTTTTGCATACTTCAAAAACAAATCTCGCATTTATGACTCAGCGCAAAAAGTTGCTTGGGTTTTTGCGCAGTACTGTTTATGTGGGGGAGTATTCTTGTTACTTGTTGTTGTTGCTTTGCAGACATATATTTATGTATGACATGTCGTCATCATCCACCCCAGTGTGCATCAATAAATTAATATTCGTACAAGGGATTACTCTCACGTACTTTCTCTTTTGACTTTCGATTACTTATTTAGTACAATACAAAAATTGTATTTCTTTAAAAATAAAAGTTCTGCGCAGACTCACTTAATTCGTCTCCCCATAGCAGCTTATTTTTTAGATAAAGGAATGCAAGTCTAGCTGAATGTAAGTAAGCTCCTATTTATACACAGATATGTCCATGTGGGGGTCTAGTTTGAATTTTCATAACTGGAAAAGCTCTGTATTTCGGTTTCAATGCTCGTGTAGGTTTAAGAATATAATAATCTTTAATTCCGGGTGAAACGTAGTTTTTAGAATAACTCAGTTTTTTCCTTCTACGCTATTTATTTTTTGTTGATATAAAAGGCTGTTTTGAGAGTGCCTGGAATTATTGAGTTTAGGAAGGTGGTAAGAGACTCCCGCTAATGTCGTTTAATGTCTGTATGAAAACCGTCTGATCCAGTAGTTGTTGTTGTGCTCGATCCTGGATCACAGGTATAAATAAATTGCGTGATATGAGTAAAGCACTATGACTTATTGACAAGTTTTCACATTTTGGGTATTTTTTATTTAATTTTAATATTTTTTATGAAAAATACAATATAAATATATAATTGGCGCGTACACTTCTGTTAGGTGTTTGGCCGAGCTCCTCCTCCTATTTGTAGCGTGCGTTTTGATGATGGATGCACTACACTTTCAAGCCGACTCCGAACGCCAGATATTTTTATGAGACGTTTTTTCATGGCAGAAATACACTCGGAGGTTTGCCATTGCCTGCCGAGGGGCGACCGCTATTAGAAAAAACTTTTTCTTAATTTTGGTGTTTGACCGAGATTCGAACCTACGTTCTGTCTGAAGTCCGAATGGTAGTAACGCACCAACACATTCGACTACAGCGGACAAAAGCTATATAAATCCAACTTTCAAGCTTTCTGGATACTCAACGAACAACAAAAAAAAGGATCGGCAAATTTCAGGAATCTCGGTTTTGGTGATTTTTTTTTCGAATTTAAACAAAGTTTGAAACTTGCATACAATTCCATAAAAAAAACATAAGTTGTCGAAAATTGTTAACAAGGAAAAAGCGCTGAACAAGTCGAATCATATCGGTCCATCGTCCTATTGCCTATTGCCTCTAAAGTAATGGAATCCCTTTTTCTCAAAACAATATGCCCATTATTGAAGAACGAAATATTTATAATCCCAAATCATCAATTCGTTTTCAGGAAAAACACACTACCATCGAACAAGTCCATAGACTAATAAACTGCGTACACGAAACATTTGAACAAAAAAAAGACTATTACACACCGGGTTTTCTCGAGCCTTTGACCACGTTTGGTATGATGGCTTACTCTATAAAATAAAATACACTCTTCCAATAAATCATGATATATTTATTAAGTCCTACCTCAAAAATCGATGTTTTTTGTACAGCAAGGCGAAGAACAATCTGAACTATGTGAAAGTTCAGCTGGTGTACCAGAAGGCACTATTATGGGCCCAATCCTATACTTGCTATACACAAACGATCTACAAGCTTCTGAAGAAACAATAGTTGGAACGTACGCGGATGACACTACCGTACTCACAATTGACTTCCACCCCTATGTGGCCTCCCAATAACTCCAGAAAATACTTGATAAAATAACTCATTGGTTGAAAGAGTGGCGCATTAATCCAAATGAGATAAAATCTTCCCAAGTCAATTTTACACTAAATCGAAGCTCAATAATATAACTTTAATCATCCTCCAAACCAAATTCACAAAAAATCTCGGCATGCATTTTGATGACAAACTTTCATGGAAAACCCATACTTTCACCAAACTGAAGGCTCTAGGAATAAGACTTAGAAACCTAAGTTGGTTACTGCATCCTCTCGAAAGTAAGCACTCTCTTTACTCAGCTATCTCGAAACCGATATGGACACATGGCATTCAACTTTGCGGCCAACTGCAGCTAACTCAGACATCGAAATAATTCAAGGATTCCAGTCGAAAATCCTCAGAATGATCTCAAACGCCCTTTGCTATATCACAAATGCACAAAATATTCGTGATTCCAAAGTATCTACAATAATTGCAGAAAAAAATATGCAACATCATACAACACTCGAATCCAATCGCACTCAAACCCTCTTCTCACATAAATAACTGCACAACCCATAACCTTCACCAGACTCAAGAGAAAGTCTACAACAGACCTCATATCATTATAAATTAGCCTATATTATTATTTATCATAAAATTAGTAAATGGTTGCATTAATGGGTGCATTTCACAAATGTATGTTAAATTAATTAAATAGCTTTAAATAAAAATATTGCTTAATGTTTAAAAAACAGGTCGGAATAAATAAAAGGATTAAAAAAAAGCGAAAAAAAATTTGCTAAAAAGTTCTAGTTCTTTATTTATTTAACGCTGTGTAGGTCTCAAAATTGAAAAAAAAATGTATATATTCTTACCGGCTTGGACTCGCTCTATGCAGTTTGCGTGCAATTTAATTATAATCGTGGAATTGGGAAGAATAGTTTGTAGAATTTATCCAATTTTTGTTTTCATTTTGAGAACTGAGATCTTATGATTTTTATTACAAAATTAAAAATACCTTATATCAAAATAATGAAAAAAAAACAAAAACTAAAATTGGTAAAGATTTTGATGCCCAGCATTTTGTCTCGGGTGTAATTAATTTTATCCAAAATTATCAGAAAGCCAAGCTACATTAACATTTTACATACTTTTTTTCTCTCTCTCTCTCTTTCTTTATCTCTCTCTCTCTCTTCATCTCTCTCTATCGCTCTTTATCTCTCTCTCTCTCTTTCTTTATCTCTCTTTCTCTATCTCTCTTTATCTCTCTCTCTATAAGAATCTCACAGCGATATCTGCGAATCGCCATCCGGCTTTCAGTGAATTTGACTTTGAATTTGACAGCTGATTCAGATTTGCTGACTTCGTAATTAGATATTTGTTTTCATGTTATTTTGGTATTTTTATATTCATTTTTATTTTTATTCACGAGCATATTTATCGCTCTACGCCATTCCCTCTCCTGTTTTAGCCAGAAGAAATTTCATAGCTAGAAATACTCTCACGAATGTCGCAAGCTTGTAAACTATCATTTTTAGGCACTTAATACAACTTAACCTCCTAAATTCACAGTAAAAAAAAAAACGAATATTTTTGTTTTAAATCAAAGTTGCTATACTGCTTTGTGTGGCCCTTTTTCTTCAAGACCTTTTCTGAAAATATTTTCTGTATTCATAGAATCTAACTCTAACTAATCTCGTGTTGGAGGTATTAAAAACTATAACTGCTTGAAGTTATGCCGTTAAATATTTCATATTTCCTCTTTCACAGCAGGGAGTACTAAAAAGTAAATTACACTTCTCGCCCACTTCCATACGTATTGCTCAAACTGGTGAAATGGCAATGGGTTAATATTATATATAGTAAAGAAATGCGAAAATTGGCAACCATACAAGGCAGCGTATACGGATATGTAACCTAGTAACACAATTTATGCTTTTCAATGTATATGCGCGTTCGCGAAAGCCATAAAATCACCCAGTGCCTCATCGCAAATTTGTTTCGCAGTTGCATGCAGTCCCTCACTTTTCTGGCAAGAAAGTGTATGAAAGTGCATAACTATAAATATGAGTCCGCATACACACGCACATGCAGATCTCCACACTTTCTTCTACATACACGCACATTGACCAATCGCTTGGTTGGTTGTCATGGCGAGTTATAACCTACTTGGCATGAAAAAAGTATGCTTTTGCAAGGCTGCACCTCAAATTCAATTGAAAGTTTCAACAGCGAGCGGTTGTGGCCAGGTGGATCTTCATACCCGTCCACATCGCCATCGCCTTCAAATGCCTGTTATCGTCACCGCTGAAGACAGCGTTTAACTCATTTCTCGTATGCTATTACTTTAATAATTAGGATTAGGTGTATGTTTGTAATAATGCCTTCATGCTTACGTGCTTGGCGTCTGCTAAAGGTGCGCCAAAAAGATTGCACGACAGGTTGCGCATACGCCATGTACTACCACCAGACATTTGTATGCTTTGTATTCTAGTTTAAGGCGCAATGCGAACATTTTCAAGCGAGTAATCGCTTTGCAAAAGTATGCAAATTTATGGAATTTTTCAAATTTTCTATTACTATGACCTTTTCTCTCACTTATAGCTTTATTATGTCGTCGAAAGCTTGGCTGTTGCTGCGACTACTTAGCTACCAACTAATGAAGTGGTTCAATTAGCAACTGTTATCCAATACTTAATTGCAATGTACACCTAAATGCATATTGAAGCAGAAAAACAAGTTTACATATTCGAAGCGTATTGATTACCATTCTTGGCGTATGACTTTGTTTCTTGAACGCATATTGTTTACCATCAGTCACTGTCAAGTGCTTGATATTTGTGGTTGCCAAGGAGCAGATAAATTTAATGAGCAGTCAATCCGTATGATACGCCAGCAACTGCCCTTACACCAACAAACATTTATGTTCTGTTTTAATAAGCATATTGTGTGTCGCTGGAATCTGGTGAACCACCTCTCCATTTTAGCACTGAGCTTCTTTGTTCTTAGTTCATTTATTTGATTTCTGTTTTGCATTGTTATACAAAGCGAATTTAATACCTTCTACACCTAAAAGCTCTCACATTAATGCTTTGCTTGTTTTTGTATATTTATATTTTGTCAAAGCATTGGCGGTGAAAATGACGGTCAAGAGTAACGCAAGTAAAGCGTGAGATACACAAGTTTTGCATGAATAATGTGGATATGTACGTGCGCATGTATATGTTAAATTATAAATAATATGATTAGAGTTTAAGAGATATTATTATAAAAAGTTCTGAGCACTTTATTTCTTCTTTTTGTTCAAGTTATCTGGCTCAAGTTATACGGAGTCCCTTGCAAAACACAACGAAGCTGGACATTATGGTATTGCAGGGTACGAGTTCGCTGACAAACTGTCTAATGAAGGCTCTGCAAGCGTACCACTAGGCCCTGAATCCTTTCTAGATGCTAATGCTACATCAATTCAACTATGGATTGACGACTTGCTGAGGTCTACCCATAGAAGACATTGGTCTGAGTTGGGCTCCTGCAGAGTAACCAAGTGCGTTGTCAAAGAACCAAAAACGAAATGAGCGACCCTTCTCTTAAAACTTAGTAGGAAGATTCTGAGAGCACTGGTGGGTGTAATTACAACGCTCAACGCTCATATGGCTACGATGGGAATCATTGACGACCCAATATGCCTATACTGCCGTGAGGAAGAGGGCATTGCAGACCATTTTCCTTGTAGCTAACCGGCGTTTTCTAGAATCAATCTTAGTCGGTTGGGGTGCGATGTTCTAAGTATCGATAAAGTTCATACTCTTCCTCTTCTGGACAGCTTAAGATTCATCAATGTATCCAAATGATTCGCGGAAGAGTGACCTCTAACCAATTTTTGAGTCTTACCATCCATATAGTATCTACCCTGTCTCCCTATTCTTTCTACTGTAATCTATTCTGGTGTAGTGCAATGGCTTTCCTGACTAAGTGTTTGGACTTTACCAGCCCCCACACATCTAATTTAATCTACTTCCTCTCTATTAGGGGGAAAAGGCTTTAACCACCTCATTTTCGCAAAACTTCTCTTGAAGCCAGTTCTGTATAATCAATGCAATTTTGCAAATGCTTGAAAATGTGAGAATCAGTTGGTGCTAGGTCTGAGCTATATGGTCGATGTGGTAGAACCACCTACACAAGCTCTTACAACTGCTGATGCATTATTAAATATGCATTGCGGCCTTAAGTTGTCTTGTTTGATTAAAAGACTCTTTCTATTCACCAATTCTGGCCTCTTCTGGTCGATTGTCTGCTTCAACCTGGGCAGTTATTAACAGCAGAGTTCCGTATTGAGTGCTTTGCTCGATGGAAGCAGTTTTCTCATTGTGGATATTCCTCTTCCAATCCCTTTAAAGGTATAACAAAATCTTTGGTTTATTAATCTGGGCTAAAAAATCGTTCGGGTCAGCTCTTAGCAATTCGAAAATGATCTTTTGCAACTATTTCCCCAGTATATGAGCCATTTTTCGCTGCCAGTTAACTTCAGTTGCAAAAATGAATGACTTCAGCGTTAGTTCGTGTGACATTCATATATCGAGCTTCAATTTGAGACCAGCCTCATTCAAAGAAATTTAAAGAATTTTGTAGCTTATCCTCAGGTTGGTTGTATGGCTGGCAAAATCGACATGGCGTGAAGGAAGTTTCGATACAAGGTGAAAAGATGAGCTCCATAGGTGCCAACGAAATCGAAAAATGCACAAAATATTTCAAAATTTTCGTCGAAAATCATGGTTTTACCCGTTTTCAATATTGATGAAACGGGTCTGAACTATAAAGCACTCCCAAAAAAGACACTTGATTTTTGTGTGAATAGCTATGCACCTGGATGAAAAATGCAAAAGCAACAAATAACATTGATGGCTAGCGCAAATTCAAGTCGTTATAGGCTCCCATTAGTTGTAGGTCATACGGCTAAACGTCCACGTCGTTACACAAAATTAAACATGAATGTTCTTCCTGTCTCTTATTATGCTCAAAAGAAAGCTTGGATGGATAAAACGATTTTTCGCGACTGGTTCATGAACAGTTTTGTTCCAAATGCTCGAAATTATTTAATGTCGATAGGATTATTACAAAAAGCAGTTTTGGTTCTCGATAATGCCCCAAAACATCCAGTTGGAGATTTAAAAAGTGATGATGGTAATATTTATATTATTATATCCTGCCACCGAATTCAACTGCAGTTCTACAACCCATAGATCAATCAGTAATTGAAACTTTAAAGCGTCGATATTGGAAAAAATTTATTTAGGACCTCGTTTCGCAAGAGAATATTGATTTGGCAGATTATTGGAAGAACTACAACACTAAATACGCAATTGATAATGTAGCTGATTCATGGTTTGAGCTATCGTCGGCAACATTGGAAAAATGTTGGAACAAACTATGGCCAAATACAGAATCGCCTTCGAATAACAGTGACGATGTCTCACAGACTGATGTTGTGACTAGTACATCTTCGGCTTTGCCATTGGAAAATAGTGAAACGATCAATGAATGGTTGAATTGTGACGAAAATGATTGTGGTTATGAGCTTTTGAAGAAGAAAATAATGATGATTACGATGGAACAGATAACAGTAATGAAAATGGTCACAATCCTACTGCTTCATTTCTAAGACAAGAAGCCAAAATTGCCTGGCATGAAATGCAAGATGAAGCCGGCTTGGCTGATACAATTCGTTTGCGCCAATTTCTTCTTTTCGCAAAGAATAAAACTCAAGTCACTCTAAAGCAAAAGACACTAACTGAATTATTTTCAAAAACAAACTAAACTCGTAATAGAATAATAATATAATCATGTAATGCATGTAAATTTTACCGTTTGTTCATTTCTCTAAAAATTTCAGTGTACTTTTCGATTCTGTACACAATCTAGAGGTTTGTTTCTGTTAACCGTCATTTTTGATTATCCGTCATAGCTGGGTTACATTGACTGACGGATAATCCAAGGAGTACTGTACATTAAAAATGTCTCGACTTCCACAAAGAATCATAGCCGTCAATTCGTGTGGCGTTCGTACATCGCGCTTCTGTATGAGACCAACCTAATTAATTCAAACAGGTTCAAACGATTTTCTGGTTAATCATCAAATTTTGAGCTATACAATAAATTTGCAGTTGCCAATTTAGCTTGAGGAATACCACGATTTTTACTGGTCTAGCTCAGTGTGTCTCATCTTCAGCGCTCATATTACCAGATACAGATAATTGGAATCATAATTTGTTTTTATTGCATGTGATACTGAATTCGGTCTATAAGCAGCAAACAATTTTTGACCGCCTTTCCTCACATTACACCTTGGTTGTGGTGGAGCTGAAGGATGTATTGGATTTTCATTTTTATTACCTACATTTTGTAATGCTGCAACTCACAACTGAATTTCCCAACTACAATAATGCCAGAGAACTTTTTTTGAGGCACGAAATTGTCTTTAAACTTCTGTATAGTTTATACAATTAGAATATATTTTGATAAATTTGACTAACTAAGAATATTTTGAAAAAAAAACGCTCTGAATTTTTTGTTTCACGTTACTAAACAGCTTTTTTCTGCTTTGTTACATTCCTTTATATGATCAATTGCAAATTTTGGTGAGTATCTGCCGACGGATATTTTTACTGCGTCTTACTTCGCATCTCTTTCTTTCAACAGGTTAGAGCCCACAGTCGTGCGAATACTGGAGGTGTGACCGCCATCAGACCAGCGGTTATTTCAGCAAAGTAGAAGAAATCAGCTGATTTGCTGATGTCATAAAGGAGGTGACAGCCGTTTGTTTACAACGGAGATCGGCAAAGTTGAGATTGTGTTGGGGATACACAAAAAATCAATCAACGCATCCACTGCCGAGTTTACTCCGTTGTTGTCTGAACAACTGCTGAATGCGCGAGAACTCGAGCGAAATGCACTTGAAAATTTAAACTCGTTTTTTTCGAAACTACTTTTTCCGACCATCTGCATGATACCTCATACAGTGTTTAGTATTTTTTGATGCGTTTTTTTTCTAATATTCGAAACTGTTTTCCCTACAGGCGTCGAGCCGGATTTGTGATATATTTATTAAAAAA
This sequence comes from Anastrepha obliqua, assembly GCF_027943255.1. NCBI lineage: Eukaryota > Metazoa > Arthropoda > Insecta > Diptera > Tephritidae > Anastrepha > Anastrepha obliqua. The sequence goes on along the minus strand of NC_072896.1, from coordinate 96,484,403 downwards.
TGTTATGAACAAAATTAAAGTGCGACATTTATGACGTAATACGCATATTTTTTGAATGCCGTAAATTACAAAATTTTTCGAAATTCAAAAATCCGGCTTGGCACTGTAACTACACCATTATTTTACAAGATTTTTTTTACTTTTTACAGATCCATCAAAATTTCAAGGAGAAATGAAGCAGACCGAGGAGCAGTTTTTTTCCAATTGCACTTTGGGTCACGTGATTTTTTATATACTAGTTTTTGTAAAGAAAAAACTAAAATAAATTTTTGTATAAAGTTTAAGTACTAATAAGCAATGTTTAAAATTTTTTTATATTTATTTCTTTTGTTATCCCTTAATTGGAAGACTATTTGTATTAAACTAACCTCACTTTACATATTTTGTTTTCATTTTATTCGCCGTCAAATCTCATATAACGTAACAGACTATGTCACTCACAAAATATTGCTTTGGGTTGCCAATAACTGGAGCAAAAACAATAATGAATCAATTATTGTAGGGCAGTTACCAGCCTATAGCTCGAATTTCACGACAGAAATGTATATATAATTGGCACATACACCCTTATCGGGTGTTTGGCGGAGCTCCTCCTCCTATTTGTGATGTGCGTCTTGATGTTGTTCCACAAATGGAGGGACCTACAGTTTCAAGCCGACTCCGAACGGCAGATATTTTCTATGAGGAGTTTTTTCATGGCAGAAATACACTCGGAGGTTTGCCATTGCCTGCCGAGGGGCGACCACTATTAGAAAAATGTTTTTCTTAATTTTGTTGTTTCACCGAGATTCGAACCTACATTCTCTCTGTGAATTCCGAATAGTAATCACGCTCCAACCCACGCTCCGCCTTAAAATTTGCCAGACACGGTCGAGGTAAATTTGCGATAGCCACAGACTCAATTTCATCTCTCGAAACCATAAAAAAGTCTAAAAGAGAATAACAATTATGCAAGCAGCACACGAAATTCGCTTATAAGAAATAAAATAAAACTTGTCTGGGTACCAAACCAAAACAGTACGTACGACAAAACTGCAACTTGGTATAAAAAAATAAGCCCGCAAAAATTAACTGTTACCGAAATCTCCAAAATCGACCAGAACTTTGAACTGACAAGAAAGAACCTGGTTAAAGTTGCAAGAAAAAGATTAGGATACAGCACTTTGGCAAGCTGATATTTAATAGATAAAAACGTTACCAATATAAATATAAGTAAGATATTGCAATGTATCCCCAATCAACATAGAACAAATATTAGAAAAATGTCAATTTTCAACCAATATTAAAGCTCTCTAATCAATACAAAGCCAATGAACCTTCTTATAAGCCGAACCCTAGAAAACCTCAAAACTTTTTTAAGATACTTAAAATATTGAAATATATATGACAAAATCTAACCAACACCAATTACTAAAAGCTATTTAAGTTTTTCTTATTATTGATAAGCACTTATTAGCTTGAGAGCACCGCAGTCATAGCTTCGATTTTTGTTGGAATTAAGATTTGACTATCAGTACAACAAACTTAATAAAAAATAAAAAAAACCATCTATTCATCAGAAATAAATGAAATTTGCAGTTGTTAAAATACAAATTCCTTTCCTAAGTAGTTCATAACTTTATGTTCGGATATATTATATTTAAATGCACGTGTGTGATAAATACAAACATTTGTTTGGTTACCGTTTCTCTTTCACACGGAAACTAACAATTTCTTGAATTGGTAAACAATTTTTTTTACATTTTTTCGATATGAGGAATGAAAATTGCGAAAATATGTTCCAACGTAAACACCTTCTTCTTGATTGGCGCAAAAACCTCCTAAAAGTTTGAATGGCATACACCAACATTCTTTTGATTACCTGAATACTAATCGGTTGTGGAAAATTGTATTTCATTCAAATTAAAATAACTTCACCCATCCATATATATGAATTTCGACATGTCTTTGGTATGAAAAATATCTGGAAAATTATTTAGGAAAACTAATAAAAATTTTACGACTCTGTTAATGCTCCTAAACCAGCACTTTGGCGGTATTCTTTGTTGTATTTAGTTTTTTTTTTTGGATTTTACATATCTGCTTCACACCTTCGTAGAATATTTTTATTCAAAATATTCAAATTTTCAGAAGGTAAGGATGAAATTTGTAAGTAGTAAAGAGCAAAGCCAATTATAGAATAGAAATACTTGTGGTAAGCTAAAAAATATAAAATTTATTTTTTTCAAATTATAATTTTTTCCAAAGAGAAGTGCAATTCGACCTGTATAGAATCAGTTCTTCCATAGAACTATAGCGCCACAGACCTGCTCGATTAATAGTATATTATTTGACTTTAATTATCTATGACTCAAAAAAATTAGCTTTGAGGTAGCATAGAACTAAAAATGTCTAAAGGGAACGTTGAAGTTCGATGTTAGCAGAAAAAAAACATCCACTCATCCAACTCAATTTGGTAGACGCTTTCGCGGCCATTTCAGCATAGGAGGGTAAATCGCATATCTGAAAATGGCATAAATTCCGTTAAAAAAAAACATATAAAAAAATGTTTAAACGCTCGATGCACACATCACTTGACAATATCTTCTTTCTATTGACGAAATATCTTTTTTCTATAAAAATGTAACCAAAAGTCCAAAACAGGAATCCAAATTTATATGGCTTGTTTAGAGCTCCAAATATCACTAGTTAAAGCTTTGAACACAATTTAGTGCCAACGAAAGCGTTAAGTGAAAAAATTGAATAAGTGGATTCTAGATGAACTAAATGTAAGCGAAAAATAAGAGCATTTGGAGGCTTGCTTTGACACTCTTTCTCATAACGAATCCGAACTAATTCTGAATCGGTTGTCACTTTTGTTAAGAAAGAATTCAAAATGACAATCACCAACATTCAGCACAGAGTTTGGATAAGGATGAGTCACCAAAAGAGGTATCATGAGATATTATTACTCGTATATGTACTATATATAATAAGAAAAACCACCTTGCTATCCTGACCAGTTAACATAGCGCCTGGTTGAGCGATCATCAAAGTAGTATTAGGTGCGCAACTAAGTTCTCACTGTTTTTTTGATGAAAATACAACTTTATTCTGAAAAAAAGTTTACAAGTGAATTTATGAAAGTATTGCCCATCGCTGGTTATTACTTCTTCCCATCTTTCTGGTAGATCTCGTATACCGTCGCGGTAAAACTGTTCATCTTTTGAGGCTATTCACGGATCAAGCCATTTTTTGATGTCTTCATATGAATGGAACTGCTGGTCAACTAGACCATTTGCCATCGATCGGAAAAGGTGATAATCGGACTGGAGAGTATGGCAGGTGGGGTAGGATTTCCCATTTCTGTGTTTCCAGGTAGGTTTTAACGGACCTGGCAACGTGAGGCCGTGCGCTGTCATGCTGTAGAATCACTTTTTCATGCCTCTCTGCGTATTGCGGCCGTTTTTCACGCAGTGCTCAGCTCAATCGCATCAATTGAAGTCGATACCGATCTCCAGTGATGGTTTTGCTTAGTTTTAACAGTTCATAATAAACAACACCAACTTGGTCCCACCAAATACATAACATAACCTTCGCAGCGTGAATATTCGGCCGAGGCGACGACGTAAAAGCATGACCGGGCAGTCCCCATGACTTTCTTTTCTTTGGATTGCTATAATGAATCTATTTTTCATCACCCGTCACGATGCGATACAGAAAACCCTTCCTTTTTTGCATTTTTTGCCACTGGAGCAGTTGTTCACAGGCGAAAAAACGAGGTTCAACATCCCTCGGTTTTAACTCATAAGGAACCTAAGTCCTCGGTTTTTGAATCATTCCCAAAGCATGCAATTGTTGGAAATGGATTGGCGGGTAACTCCTAATACTGAAGCAAGCTCTTCTTGCGTTTGACAAGATCCTCATTGAGCAATGCCTCCAATTCAGCGTTTTTAAAGGTTTTTGGCCTTCCTTCACGCGGACGGTCGTCAACATTAAAATCACCGTCTTTGAAGCGACGGAACCAATCTCGGCAGGTTGTTTCACATAAAGCAGCATCTCCAGAAACTTTTTGTAGCTCTCGATGCGCTTCAGCCGCCGTTTTTTTCGAATGAAAGAGGAAAATCAACACTTACCGCAAATGACGATTATTCGGCACAAAATTAGACATTTTCACAAAACCACAAAACCAAAAGTATAAGATACCAAAACAAAATCACTAATGTGTCGAAGCAGTTCGTTTACCATATGTCTAAGCTTGGTTTATGACGTTTAGGTTATGTTAGAATTGAACAGTTGGAACTTAATTGCGCACCTAATATAATACAAGGTGGCGCAAAAATAATCTCCTTATCGAAAGACTTATAATTGTTGCAAATGTCAACGTACCGCAATCATATTTGATACTTGTGAACTAGATAGCTGTGGTATATACCTACAATAAAAAGACACGCAATAGGTCAAGACGATTTGCTTTTGTCAAAGCAAAGTTTTGCATCACTCAAAATCATTTTTTTTTAATTTGTATAAAGTTCTTCAAAAATAAATTTAGATGATTAATTTTGCGACGAAAGTTAAAAAACGAAGAGAATGCCAGCCTATCTACTACAACCCTCGATGAAATTCTTCTTAATTGAAATGATTTAACTTCTACTTTCACCCCTATATTCATCACAAATATACACCCTGTGTAGTGACAACTGACTAGTGACTAGTGACAAGTTACTTGTGACAAGCGACTGCAATTCCATTACCCACCCTTTTCATCAGAATTAGCTCCCATTCGTGACTACTTCTGTGAAAAACTGGTCCGCCAGGAATTCATTGACCTTCATTCGCCAGCATTCAATTACCTAGCAACTTTGACTTTCCTGTTAAAAATTTCATTCCGGACGATCTGGAAATCTCAATTTCTGGGAATAGACTATTATCGGTGAAAGTAGCTCTAAACTAATTCTAATTGGCCTCATAAGTTGTTTGCATGATGGGATTTGATACACTAGTTTTGTTAGGTAAACGGACTGGAATTGCAGCTTCTTTGTCTTTATACGTTTCCACGAATATAGTTTCGACACACATTAAAGTGTAGCTCATTGTTGGCTGATAGTATTTGTATTTTTAGTGTTTCAGTATATGCTTTTAAGGAGCGGATATTCACTAAAAAAAATTTTCTAATACTAAAATATTTTAATATTTAATAAATAAAAAAATATTTTAATAATTTAATTAATTTTATTAATATTTTAATAAATTATTTTTTTCTATTCCAATACCGCCTTGATTAGGTATATGTATATTGTTGAGGCCTTACTCTTGATTATCAAATTGGATTTGGAGTTTCTATTAAAGATATCATCCGAGTTTTCACAATTTATTAATTCCTTAAGGTCGTAGACTAGGTTATAAATAATAGAAACATGTGTTTGCGTACCCTTTTTGTGATTAAACTAAGTCCTAGAATAATTGGCTGGCTATCCAAGTACTTCAAAGCTAGCTGGGCAATTCATTGGTTCGGCTTGACTGTATTGGTAAAAGTAACGCGCTAAACCTACTCTGCTAATAAGGCTAACGAGGATACTACCCTAAAAAGAAAAAACTCACCCACACTGGCATAAAATTGGGAGAGTCGATATACTTTAGCTAAGACGCATGTGGTCATCGAATCTGAAAAGGCTCTAAGCAAGTTGTTTGTTTTTGCCCCCTAATCAGTTTAAGTAATACTTCCTTTAATCAAAGGAAATGGTCGGTGAAGTTGGATAATCCTCTTAAATGACGAAAACGGATCATTGAGTGTAGATTAGTAGGCGAAGGTGATGGCGCATTTTCAGGCAACAAGCATAGGTGAGCTTTTAGGTAGATGAGAACGCAAAACGCTTACTGTACGTCTTTTTCTCACCTTCGCTATAATCGGGCTGGAGTTTTTGGAATATAAAAAAAAAATTTTTGAAAGGCAAACCTCAGCTGTGCTGCAGAAGTACACCTTTCCTAACTTGCTACTCTGTGACGCCGACAAAAACGAAATACGTGCACATACATACACACATTGAATTTGAATTTGAAAAGGTCGAGCCAAGGAGCACCAGGAGATTTGGTGGCTCCCAAAACACTCAGGCTAAAAAGCCCATTGTATTTAAAGCTCTGGAAAGGGGGTAGATAGTCAAGGAGGGAGGGAGAAAAGTATCAGAGAAAGAGATAGGAAAGAATAGAGACAGAGATAGAGATAGTTAGTCCTGTGAGAATTTTCCAGATTCTTTGACAAATCTGTAAATATCCTCCAGTTTTAGAGAACGAATATTACCCATTCCCATGACATCGGAACCCAATACCCGTAGTCGCGCTCTAGCAAAGGCAGGACACTCACAGAGAAAGTGCTCAGTGCTATCCGCCTCCTCCAAGCATGACAGGCATACCGGGTCCTCGATGATTCCAATGGTGGTCATATGCTGACCCCATGGGTTGTGTCCTGTAATGATGCCGACCATCAACCGAATGTCTTTCCTTCTAAGTTTTAGTAGAAAGTTTGACAGTTTTCTGTTCGGACTTGTCACAAAACACTTTGCAGTTCTGCAGCGTTCTAGACCGGACCATCGCTCTTTATGTAGATTGCCTACATAATCGTTGATCCAGTTCTTGATTCCTGCGGGACTGATTCCGATTATTGGCTCTGGCCCCTGTGGGGGCACCGCTGATCCACGGTTGGCCAATTCGTCGGCAATTTCGTTTCCTTGAACACCGGAGTGTCCCGGAACCCATATAAGTACAAGCCTGTTTTGTCTTGCGACAGAATTAAGCTTCTTCTTACATTCTTGAACAATCTTTGAGGTTTGCTTCGCGTTCTCCAGGGCCTTCAATGCAGCCTGACTGTCACTGAAGACTCCAATCTGTTTCCCGCTCCATCTCCTCTCGATTATCCATTCGGCTACTTTTAGGATGGCAAAAACTTCTGTTTGGAAAACAGTTGCCATTCCCCCCATAGCGTAGTGATACTTATTACTATCGTTTAAGTACCATCCGGCTCCAGACCCTATTTCAGTCTTGGACCCATCGGTAAAGAAAATATCCGTCAAACCTCCCTGCATGCCTCCTGGATTGCTCCATTGCTCACGCAATGGAAATCTGACATCAAATTTCCTTCCGAATGAAACTGTGGGTATCAGGTCATCTTTAGGTGCCAAAAACAGTGGACACTGCTCCGACAGCAACTTAAAGATTTCTCTGTGTCCCGAAGTTCCATCTTCGTGCCAGAGACCATATTTATGGAGTCTGCACATTGCTTTTATTGCTTCCTGTTGTATCTTAAGATCCAGGGGGAGCAAATCGAGCATAGCATTTAGGGCATCTCCAGAGGTTGTACTCATGGCACCCGTGATGCATAAACATACACTTCTTTGCAGCCTGTATAGTTCCCGGATTGTGGACTTAACCATGCTCCGTCGCCACCAGACCACAGAAGCGTAAGTGATGATTGGTCTGATAAGTGCCGTGTATATCCATAGGACCACAGCAGGTTTCAGACCCCAAGTTTTGCCAAAGGCTCTACGGCATTGCTGAAAAATCTTCAATGCACGATTCACCTTCAGTGAAACGTGTGTCTCCCAAGTCAGCTTCTTATCCAAAATTACTCCTAGATATTTAACTTCGTTGGAAAGACCAAGTGTCACACCTTTCAGTGTTGGAAGACTGAGTCCATCCAATTTCCGTTTTCTCGTAAACAAGACTATGGTTGTTTTGTTCGGATTAACGGAAAGACCTTGTCTCATGCACCAATCATCGATTTTGTCAAGAATCCTCTGCACTTTCGTGCAAAGCCTCCTTAAGGATTTATCCGATGTTAGCGCACAGACGTCGTCCGCATATGCTTGGACATGAAAGCCGAGTTCCTGCATCTCCACTAATAGGGAGTCTACGACGAAGCACCACAGCAGCGGAGAAAGAACACCCCCTTGGGGACATCCTTGCTTGGCCCTGACTGTGATTTGCTCGTCATCGCTCCCACCAGCGGTTAACAGCCTCTCAGAGAGCATGGAGTATATCCATTTTATAATGGCTTGATTAACTCCGTGTCGTTCGGCAGAAGAACATATCGAGCCGAAAGTGGCATTATCAAAAGCCCCCTCAATGTCCACGAACACGCCCATTGTGTATTCGTCAGCTTCCAGCCCAGCTTCAATCTTGCTAACAAGATCGTGTAAGGCTGATTCACATGATTTTCCACTCTGGTAAGCGTGTTGATTTCTACTAAGTGGACTTCTCGGCAATACCCCCACTCGAATATGTTTCTCCACCACTCGTTCCAGACTTTTCAACATGAACGATGTCAAACTGATTGGTCTAAAACTTTTTGCTAGGGAATAGTCATCTTTTCCTGGTTTCGGAATAAATACTACTCTTACGCGTCGCCATAGGGATGGTATATAACCAAATGCAAGACAGGCTGTAAAGATCCTTTTCAGGGCCTCAATCAGCCTGTCTCCTCCTTTTTTAAGCATTGCTGGATATATTCCGTCAGGTCCAGGGGACTTAAAGTTTTCAAAGGAAGATAAGGAAAACCTTATCGATTTCCTTGTCACTATCCGACTAGCAATATACCAGCTGTACCTAGAGGTTCCACCATTGCCACCGTTGTTGTTCATGCCACTCTCACCTTCAGAGAGAGTTCTACTACCCGGAAAGTGGGTTTCGAGTAAAGCATTAAACGTTTCCGATTTGGAAATGGTGTATGAACCATCAGGTTTTCGAATGGAATCCAGCCTTACTGAGCGGTCTAAATGAAGGACCTTACAAAGTCTCGCTGTTTCCCTCATTTCTTCGACGTTACTGCAGAAATTTCTATAGGATTCAAGTTTGGCTTGCCGTACTTTCTTCTTATATTCTCTCTGTGTAAGTCGATGATTGGCCCAGTCCTCTTCTGTTTTGGTCTTCAAGGCCTTATTAAGAAGTTTCCTGGACCGTACACGAAGCTTCGACAGTTCAGGGTTCCACCAAGGAACCGCTTTCCCCTGTCTGCTTTGCCTGAGTGGACACAGTTCCTCGAAGCAATTGATTAAAGTACCTTCTAATTTCTTAGTCGCATCTTCAATCATTTCTGCTGATTTGAGTTTTTTCAGGTTTGGTAATCGCTCTGTTACAAGCTCACCATACCTGTCCCAGTCCACATTTCGAGGATTCCTACCGGAAGGTATTGATATTGTGTCAATTCCCAGTCGGAATTCGATAAGACGATGATCAGAAAGAGAGTCCTCTTCCAAAACTCGCCATCGGTTGATTTGATTTCCAACTGACCTATTGGTAAGTGTTAAATCAATCACCTCTTGTCTCCTTCTGGTCACAAAAGTTGGTTTGTTACCAGTGTTTTGAATGACCAAATCGGATGACAGGATAAAATCCAGTAACTTGAGACCTCTGGGGTTGCATTTGCTGCTTCCCCACACAATGTTCTGTGAATTTGCGTCACAGCCCACTATTAGCCCCAGATTATTGGATTCTGCGTACTTGACCACTTCTCTTAGCTCCCTCGAAGGAGGTGGCTGTACAGAGTCATAGGGTAGGTAGGCCGAAACTATGATAGCTTCGACACTGTTCCCACTTTTCCAGTACTTTATTTTTGCAGCAACGATATCTCCAGAGCATAGCTCTTTTAACATCGTGTGTTCGATCAACCTCGGCATGATAATACATGCTCGCGGTCTCACATTCCCTTCACAATGAAGTATTTGTCCCCACGACATAGCACTTAGACCACAGATACGCTTGTGACATACCCATGGTTCTTGTATAAGTATTATGTGTGGGCTTGTTTGCAGTTTTGCATGCCTACGGCACAAGAGAGCCGTAGACGCTTTGCTATGCTGCAGATTAATCTGTGTAAATATTACTTCAGTCATGAGACTGAGTATATTTACGCTTTGTCCTCCACCTTATCCTGGACGCGGAACTGGATCCGCCCCAGATGTAGGTGAGGACGGCAACCGTACTTCGACTTAAGCACCTTGAGGGACCCAAGATCGATACCCAGTACCAGGTGGGAACCCGTCTCCGAAGTGGTGGCGGATTTCTGCCTGGTGCAGGAGTATACTCTCCAGAGAGTCGTGTCAAGATCCTTGTTCTGAACACGGATGCGTTTGAGGAGTTCTGCTGAATTACAGGAAGGACCCGGAATCCAGACACTCGCTCGTACCAGCCTTTCTTTGCTACTCTCAACAAGAATAAACTTGCTGTTTTCGCAGGCTGGAATCTTTGCTATAGCTTTTTCTAGCCATTCTCGGGAAAAAGCATTGGAACAGTGCACCTTTACGATGCCGTCCACCACGCTTTTCCCCTCGAACGTCGGCGCGTCTTTCGACTCACCGATAGCTTTCCAAAGATAGCTATCAAGATAGTCTTGTTGCCCTTTGGACAGTAGACCATCTTGTTTGTCGGTATGTATCTCCACCGTCATTGCCTTTGCTGCCATTCTCGCGAATGATTCGCCAGACGTTGACGGAAGAGTGTCATTCGACATTTGAGGTCCCTTAGCCTCTGCCTTGTCAGGCAAAGGTTTGTCTGCCTTGGATTGGGTCGAGGATGCAGGCATTTCCGAATTCCGTCTCTCGACTTTCCTCTTCTTTGCCTTTCTCCTCTTCCCTGTCGTTGGCACAGACCCCGTTTCGTTTCCGGAAGAGCGCAGCGCTACAGAGGAATCCTCTGTTCTGCCACGCTTTCCCGTTTCCGTTACAGGTGTCGAAGTTGACGGAGCTTGAGTCCTTGCCTTAGCTAGTGCTTCGGCTTGCCTCGCCTTCTGTCTCCTTCGTTTGATCTGCCTTGCGGTTAGACCAACACCTGCGTTCGAATCTCCAATAACTTCGGTCTTTTTACCGGTACTTACCTGATTCGCACCAGGTTTAACCGTTATCAAAGACTTACTCGGTACCAGAGATCCGTCTGAGTCTACTGAGAGATTGTCCGCCATCTCCACATCCTCCACAACTTGTTCAGTTGCTTCAGATCGTTTCGACGGCGGTGTATCACTCACACTCACTCGGCTCTCCATTGGCATAGCCAATGTGCCATGTTTCACCACTAGTAGTTTGCTTCCTCCGGAACCCTGGGTGTCAGTTCCGGTCATAGGGGAATGTGGGGTTCGGGCCTGCACATCCGATGCCCGAGCCGTCGATTGCTCGACGGGAGGATTTCCCAGAAGTGGGTTACCTCGTGCAGAGAGATCCTTGTTGAGCCTCCACATTGTAGAAAAATGCATTTTATACCTCCTGCCAGGTTGTCGGTACGGTACTCTCCACATAGTACTTGGGTGGCCACCAATTCCGCCGTTCCGCGGTTGAGTGGATACCCAATTCCTATGTGGAGCTGCCCTCTTAGTTCGTGGTAAGTTAATCTCCATAGAATGGGGTTAACTCCCCACTTAAGCCTCATCCCCGCGGCAAGGAGACCGACATGACAAGGTACACTTCAACACACTGAGTTTCGTGATTTATGTGTATTCAGGTGAGATATTCCAAACATATCAGCACACGAAATTTACTAATTTATGATGTTTTCGTAGAATGCTAAAAGTGATGTGAATAAACCAATATTTTAAAACTATTTGCGAAAATCTCAAAGTGCACAATCACCAGGCAGCTAAACAAACAAGCCACGATGCATTTTTATGGAATACTCTTTGAAAATATTTCCCACTACATTCACTCATCCACAGATACCTTTGCAAATACCGAATAAATTTGTACTGTATATTTCTACTTCTTACAATTTTTGTATGCAACCACATCTATTTACCCGAGGTCATTACTGCATATATTCTAATCACCTTGCTGACATTTATGCATCGACAAGTTCAATGCTTGTTTAAAATTTATTTAACACCGCAATAATTTGCGCTAAACCATAGCGGTGTGGCCAGCCGACAGACATGTGGAAAACACAAGAACATCCAAAAATAGAGAAAATACATGAAAACACCTGTACGCATGAGAAATAGTCTGAAAGTAAAAACACGGCTATGCCAAAATTAATTACAGAACATTTTTCATCAATCGCCCCTTCCAGCCTCTCACATTTGCGTGCTGATCTGTTGATCTGTTGGCTTGCTGCTCGTTTGTTTATTCCACTTTGCTACAAGTGAAATCTTTAAAAATTCTTAATATTTTTTGTAAAAATTGCTCTAACAATGCGCTCTGTGTTGGGTCCTATTTTTATACCCTTTACTAAATTGAGGTGAGCATGTGGAGCTTCATTCACTTTGTTCGAGACAGATAGAAACAAATGGAATAAAGGGGTAATAACTGCATTGAAATGATGAGAATGAAAAGGGGCATAAGTGTATAAGTCGTCATGCTCCTTGGCCTCTATGCAAGAACACTAATATCTAAGTACTCGCCAAGCGTTGGCGAGTGGCGAACAGATGAAAGAATTAGTTTAAATAAATATTCGTTGGATATATTGGAAAGGTCTTCATAAATGGCTATATTTATGGCCTAATGAAACTATCTTAAAAGAGACTTAGGTTAGGTTCGCCAGGATGCTTGTCGAAAACAAGACACTAGGTGGCTCTAGGACCCATTGTAATACCTGCATTTGACTTCCATCCCCTCAGTAAGGGGCTTAAACCACCATTGAGATATTTTTCAAATTTCATAGGTCTTCAAGGAAATAATCGCAAAAATATTCGGCACGGCTTCTTTAAAGTGCAGGGCATTCACTGAGGAGGTGAATGTACCCACTCAATTTCTTCGTCATCTTCAAAACTCCTGCAAAAGTCATTGTGAGGTACACCCATTCTACTGGCTAGGGTGTCAATAGTGCAGTGACCCGTTATAACACCTGTCAGGACGCGATTACGCTCAAAGCAACCGCAGTGTATAGTTCGTTTAGAGGTATGCTTATAACTCACTGAAGGTCAAGCTCAGAGCTTTTCCTTTTCCCTCCTTTTTCCTCATCCACTCTTTCATTTCCCTTCACTCCAGAGTTGCAGGGGACCCAAAAAAATATGGTGTTGTGTTGTTGGATAAGCGACAGCAACCTCCTGCATTCTTTAACATCTTAAATTAATGCGCGCTGAGACCAGTGCCTTGATCACTGCTTGACTATCATCAGCTTGGAAGACGTACCGGAATGGGAGTCTAAAGGATCAACTTAAGAATAATTGTTCTTAGTACACTGCCGATCCAGTGACATTGTCCATCTATGAGCCGTCAGTACAAATATGGTGACTACTGGGGTCCGATATGACTCTGGTCTGCCAATCCTTTCTGTCGGGTTTTCGTATTTTGTAGCCTTTGTTCGTGCATCTTTTTTTTTTAGCAGTCACTTATACCAGTTTTATGAGGTATAAGCACACTCGATAGCGGCGCATCTTGCTCGACAACTTTGATGTTGCTTTCACACACCAATTTTACATCAAGAGGGCAGAGCCGAAACTTAGCGAGCCGAGAAATGGCGAATCGAAGGCGCCTAGTGACCTAAGAATAAGGCTACTCATAATATGGGGATGATTATTAGATTATTTCTCATCATAGGGAAAAAATTGGTAATCAAAAGGCAAATTAATTTATCAGCAAAGCTATTGCAGGATACTTTATTCTTTGACCAAATCATCACTGCAACTTGTCATCTTTTAGAAAATATATTGACCAGAACAGCTGCACCACAGGGCAACTGCTAACCAGGATATAAACAAACAAACATTTTAATGTTTAATATCTAGTTCTAAAAAAGGAAAGCCTTTACCCTGGATTCAATAGGAATAATACTCGCAATGCAAGGTTTTGCTTTGCTGGTCTGTAAAATTTAAAAAAATCACTTCTTCAGCGTGGATCCACACACGAAAGTAGGTGTTTGCTGTTTATTAGCCACTATTATATCGTACCCCTACGATTTCGTCTTATATGTGTACACCCCCATGCAAAATTATAAACACATTAATATTTTTTTTATAAAAAAATACAGTTCATACCAAATATAACGGAATAATGACAAAAATGTTCAAACTTTTTCAAAATTTCATCAAAACTTTCAACTTTTTAACCAGAATTTTTGGAATGTAAAGTTATAAATACACCACTAATTTTTATATAAAAAAATAAAGTTCATCTATATATATAAATGTGAAAATCTGTCCCTATATTCGCTTAAAACTCGCGAACGGGCTCACCTATCCAAACCAAATTTTTAGGCTTTGTTTGGACTATTCAGTAGATGGTTTGTGTTTTAAAATTTTAAGAATCGGATACCAGGGTCTCGAGATATAATCCGAAACGTGGACCCGGGTAACCCTAGGATGTGTTTGTACAATATGGGTAGCAAATGGAAGCTGCTGATGATTCTATAGTATAGAGTATTTTTGATGCCGCTCCGTAACTAGGGTCTCGAGATATCGCCCAAAATGTGGACCCCGATAACTTAAGGATGTGTTCGTACAATATGGGTAGCAAATGGAAGCTGTTGATGATTTCTATAGTATAGAGTATTTTTCATACCGTTCCGTGACTAGGGTCTCGAGATATAATCCAAAACGTGGACCCGGGTAACTCTAGGATGTGTTTGTACAATATGGGTAGCAAATGGAAGCTGCTGATGATTCTATAGTATAGAGTATTTTTAATGCCCCTCCGTAACTAGGGTCTCGAGATATAGACACTTGACAATATCTTCTTTCTATTGACGAAATATCTTTTTTCTATAAAAATGTAACCAAAAGTCCAAAACAGGAATCCAAATTTATATGGCTTGTTTAGAGCTCCAAATATCACTAGTTAAAGCTTTGAACACAATTTAGTGCCAACGAAAGCGTTAAGTGAAAAAATTGAATAAGTGGATTCTAGATGAACTAAATGTAAGCGAAAAATAAGAGCATTTGGAGGCTTGCTTTGACACTCTTTCTCATAACGAATCCGAACTAATTCTGAATCGGTTGTCACTTTTGTTAAGAAAGAATTCAAAATGACAATCACCAACATTCAGCACAGAGTTTGGATAAGGATGAGTCACCAAAAGAGGTATCATGAGATATTATTACTCGTATATGTACTATATATAATAAGAAAAACCACCTTGCTATCCTGACCAGTTAACATAGCGCCTGGTTGAGCGATCATCAAAGTAATATAGTATTAGGTGCGCAACTAAGTTCTCACTGTTTTTTTGATGAAAATACAACTTTATTCTGAAAAAAAGTTTACAAGTGAATTTATGAAAGTATTGCCCATCGCTGGTTATTACTTCTTCCCATCTTTCTGGTAGATCTCGTATACCGTCGCGGTAAAACTGTTCATCTTTTGAGGCTATCCACGGATCAAGCCATTTTTTGATGTCTCATGATGGATGTGTTCGTACAATATGGGTAGCAAATGGAAGCTGTTGATGATTTCTATAGTATAGAGTATTTTTCATACCGTTCCGTGACTAGGGTCTCGAGATATAATCCAAAACGTGGACCCGGGTAACTCTAGGATGTGTTTGTACAATATGGGTAGCAAATGGAAGCTGCTGATGATTCTATAGTATAGAGTATTTTTAATGCCCCTCCGTAACTAGGGTCTCGAGATATAGACCAAAACGTGGACCTGGATAACCCTAGGATGTGTTTGAACCGGTACCTTACCTGTATATAGGTGACCCCCACAATCAAATTTTAAAAAAGTACAGAAAAGGCTATTGTGACATCTTTAGAAAGTATGTTGAATGAAAAAAATCAACAAATTCAACTGTTTAAACATTTTACGAGTTCTATAAAGAAAACTTAATATGAAAAATTTCTTGCGATATAAAACAAACATTTTATGTATGGTGGTGCGAAGCCCACTGGGTGATGCTAGTACTACAATAAAAACCATGAGACACAAAATTTTAAACTTTGCAAACATTTTTCAAACTTTTTTAAAATTTCATCAAAACTTTCAACTTTTTAACCAGAATTTTTGAAATGTTTCTGGGTATGCAGTTTTATAGCAAATTCAATTTTGACTGACAAAATGCAAGTTTTAATTGACTACAAAATACATTTCATTTTTTTTAATTTTTTTTCCTGAGGTATGGATCATTTTCTTCTACGCAAAGTTCAAGCTCGAATTTTTAGATGTAAGAAAATTCCTACTAGTGTCAAGTAACAAAGATATTGTGCCTGCTTGGAAATCGAAGGGGTACTTTGAACATCTAATTTAATCCGGTTTTTTGTTAATATTAATAGTTTTAATATCTTTAGCATGCCCAATGCCCTACCACATGCTTTAGAAGTAGTTAATACTAGTCCTCTTGACTGGCACTACTGCCATTAAATGTATTACATCAGGTTCTATTAAGAGGCGTTATCTGCCTCAGGCTGGAAATTCTTTCAGTAAATTTTCTGGCTTGCGAACAAATTTCAGTTTATCTACAAGAGGCGCATTCTTGATTTCATGCGGATCCATTTGATCTCGATGAAAGATGAGCATTCTTGTCTTTGCCAAAGCAATACGAGTACAGTTCCACAAGATATGCTCTGTGGTTTGCTTTGTGTGCTTGTAATAAAAAAAAAAAAATATAAAAAATAAAAATAAAATAAAAAGGTTTTTGCAAGCAAATGTTTCAGAAAAAAATGATTTGTCATATCGCCAAAGTTTGCACGTTCATATTTTTTAAGGCTTTTTTGCTTCTTTTGGAGCAACATTTTGTAAAAATGTGTACGATAGAACCTTAATATGATGGTCCAATGCAGGCCGCCTTTGCCTGTCATATCTTTCATTTAATTCGGTTTGATGATTGGTGTCTTATCTTGCACATTTTTACTATTAAAAAATATTCGCAATATTTTTTCACAGCTTCTAGTTAACATCATAATTCAAAAGTGTCTTATGTATTACTGAATATGGTTAACATCTCTGTTTTCTTTTTCTTTTTTCGAATCATTTGAGTGTTACAATAGTATTCAAAGCGCCAATTTGGTCATACAAGCTTTCAAAACCCAGCAAATCAAGTACAGCAAGCAAAGCAGCCTGCATTGGGTCAACACCTTTAGAAGTGATATTAAAAGGCCGGATTTGCATTCATCCAACATTATTTTGTATAGAACTTACTACCTTAATTTTGTGCACGTCTAAAAATCTCTAATTTTCAATTTAGTGTAGGGTATATGTCTTCGAAAAATCATTGATATTAAATGCTTCATACGAGGAGTGAAATTAAAAACAAAAAAGGAAAATAAAGGCCCAGCTGCGACTTACTAATCGGCAACCTGTCATTTGAAATCCATTGCGAAAAAGTATTAAAAATCGCATTAAAAGCCACAAGTGGCCGCAAATACACAAATGTTTTGGTAGGTACGAGTACCTCTCGCCCCGGCGTGCCATCGATGGCTGCACCATCTTAATTTGGCCGCTCATAGGCTTGGGCGGTAATAGCGTCTAAGTACTATATACGTACAGTTCGCGCAGAGGGCACACAGGAACGACTGTATATGAAAATTTTTGAATTGTATAAGTACTTCTCTGTTTTGTTAATACTTTTTCTATACAATGCTTACATAAATAGTATGTATCGTATGTATAAGTATACATACATATATTATATCATATATTTCTGCGAGCTTCTTCTGTCAATGCAGCTTCTGAATGTCAATCGAATTCATTTTCAGCCACGATCGCTTTCAAATATTAAAGGTAGGAAAAACCGAGAAGAAATTTCCCTTTACCATTTAAGAAAGTGGACACCCATTAGATTTTGAGTAATACAATGAATGCTTGCGCAGAAAATTTTTTTTTACATTTTCTTTCCTCTTGCAAATCAATAGCAAATACAAACAAGACAGATGATCGATATAAATTATTTGGAGAAGACTATTTTCAATATGTACGAATTTATAAGTAATCAAAATATGAAGGCATATATCACACATAGACATACACATACATTTGTACTAGCATTTCGCTTGAGAAGCATTTGGTTTTTTGGCAGCCGATTCGTAATGTGAATTTTAAATGAGTTCGCTGTCAAATATGATTGAATCTAAAGAGGTAAAAATACTAAAGTACTTGCAGAAAGCAACAAGATATGCTTTATTTTTACTTGGTAGGGTGCAGTGACCCCGGACAAATTTGGTGAAATATTTTAAGCTTCCAACTGCCCTTTAAGCTAACTTTCATAAAACAACTAAAGTATAATATACTGAAAAAATTGTAGTAACAACAGGAGACCATCTAACTGCACTTTTAATTAACTTTCACAAAACTTTTTTTAGAAAAGGGCAAAAAGACCCAATCTACTAAAATTAGAGGGTAAAAATGTTGTACAATTTTTTTTTTAAATACATTTTTTTAAGGACAGGTCTTTGGAAACCTTTCATTTGCATTTTTAATTAACTTTCTCAAAACCTCTTCGGGAAAGGGTTGAAAATATGATACTAATTCAAGTAGAAGTTAGGAATTTGATATATTAAAACAATTTTTTTTTGATTAATTCTATTAAGTATAGATGTTTGGAGATTTTTTAGCTGGACTTTTAATTAACATTCACAAAAATTTTTTCAGAACGGGTCAAAAAGACCCATTCAACATTTTTTTGAAATGTATATTACAAAAAATGTTTGCAATAAAATTTATTAAGGATGGGTCTTTGGATATCTTTTAACACAACTTCTAATAAACTTTTTTCAAAACGGGTCTAAAAGACCCATTATATTAGAAGTTAAGGGTAAAAATGTTGTAAAAACAAATTTTTCATCCTTGGTGTTTTTTTCTTGTACTTTTATTTGGCTTCCACATAACTTCCTTTAAAAAATCAATCCAAGTAGAAGTTAAGAGCGTTAAAATGTTGTACAAAGAATTTTTTAAATACATTTCATTAAGTATAGGGTTTCGAAGACCTTCTTACTGCACTTTAACTTAAGTTTCACAAAACTTTTTTCAAAAAGGGGTCATAAAGTCCATATCAAGTAGAAGCCAAGAGGTTAAGATGTTGTACAAAAAAATGTTTTAATACTTTTTATTAAATATAGGCCTTTAAAGACCTTCTAACTGCACTTTAGTAAATTTTCAGGAAACTTTTTCAAAAAAGGATCACAAAGGCCCATTAGTTAGACGGTTAAAATATTTTGCAAACAGTTGCTATTAATTATAGAGCTTTGGATACCTTCTAACTGCACTTTTAATTAAATTTCGCAAAACTATTTTCAAAAATAGCCGAAAAGACCCATTTTGATAGAAGCTGAGCAGACAAAATGTGGTACCAAAAATTTTGTAAATAAATTTCATTAAGTATAAGCTTTTGAAGACCTTCGTACTGGGGGCTAACGACTTGAGCTTCTAGGTGGCTTCCTAAACTTTAATTTTCTATCGATAAGTGGATATATTAAAAAAAAAAATAAATAATTGGCGCGTACACTTTTGTTAGGTGTTTGGCCGAGCTCCTCCTCCTATTTGTGGTGTGCGCCTTGATGTTGTTCCACAAATGGAGGGACCTACAGTTTCAAGCCGACTCCGAACGGCAGATATTTTTATGAGGAGCTTTTTCATGGCAGAAATACACTCGGAGGTTTGCCATTGCCTGCCGAGGGGCGACCGCTATTAGAAAATGTTTTTATTAATTTTGCTTTCACCGAGATTCGAACCAACGACCTCTCAGTGAATTCCGAATGGTGATCACGCACCAATCCATTCGGCTACGGCGGCCGCCCGTGGATATATTATAACTGTTTAAAAAGGATCCCCGAACAGCACGAAAAAAAAGCCAGACCCGGGTGTCCAGCCAAAGTTATTAAAAAAGATGTTCAACGGAGGGTTAATTAACTTCCACAACAACATTTTCAAAAATAGTCCACAAAGACCTACTGAAGTATAAGTTACGGGATTAAAATATTGTACAAATAATTTACTCAACAAATTTTATTATTATACAATAGAAGCCTTTAGATATAGAAATTATATTGGAAATATTTTATAAATAATATTACAAATTATAAATAATAGTCGTCTGATGGATTCAAGATTCGTATTAATTTTATAAATTTCAACAAATTATTTTGAAAATAAACACTGTATTTGCCGTTGATGGCGCTAAATAAATCGAATTTTTTATTTCTATTTTATTTTGTCAATTTATGAACTCGTATTTATTAATTGTATTTACAAAACCACATAAGCGACGCCAAGCAAATTGCCGAGGGGCCATTATCAATTATAATGGCTCAGCATGGCGAAGCATGCGGAATATGGCTCTTTATTAAAAAAATTTGGGCTAATTAATGAACGTATGCAGATATACTCGTACTTAAATACTGTTAACAAAGTACTAAGATCTTAAAATTTAAAACAAGATTTATTGAATTCTTGGCTGATGGTTAGATGGTAAATGAAAAAGATTATCTAAACGTTATACCGCTTTTCGGAGGGAAAAAGATAGAATTTTTCGAGGAAAAATAATGAATTTGGCGCCACTTCAACGAGATATTATTGTCCATACATTTCTGGCCCAGAACTCAACAAGTGCCATGTTATATGAATTGATCTGATCTAACTACGACTGACTTATTTCTCTCGCTGACAAAGCTCGAGCTCCTAATATGAAATGAAATGAAGTCGATTTCGGCAAATGAATTTGAAAAACTTTTTATTGGCCTACGTGAAAAGTGATATAATGAATAAATTTGAAATAAAATAAGAAGGAGTAATAAATATTTTGTGTCTTATTGCCAATTCTTGGAAAATTTTCCACAAAGTGTATTAGCTTATCTACATATTAATTGAGTAAATATTTGCGTAGTGGCTGCCAATGTTATTTTGAATGGAAATATTGCATATAATTAATTAAATATGCATTTGAATGCATATAATTCGCGTGTGTTTCGATGAATTTGCTTCAACATAGAAAGCTTTCGAAAGGGGACCACTGGCTTCAACTGCTTTAGTAAATAAATATTTTGGACATTTCTATTGAATATATTCTGAATAATTACTTTGCAATAGCAGCCACTTGGCAAATATTTATTTAGAAATTGCAGAAATTCACGTTGCATGCGCCAAGTTACCGAGCACTTCACACACACACGATGATGCACTTCTTTGACCAACGAAGCAGCTTAGAGTAGATTCGGTTTATTGTTCGAGTTATCTAATTTATATATAACTTCATTCTTATTTAATTTATATATAATTTTAATCTAATCTATGGATCATCTTCACACTGTGCGAGCCGATGAGGTTATCGTGTCTCTAGCATTTAGTTCGACGGACTAATCATACTCGTATTTGTTGCTTTTGCTTCTATATGCCGCTTAACGTAGTTTCTGCCCATCAAATATTTGGAAGATTCTAAGGAGATTCTTTCACCTGATGTTGGAGAGCATCGTACGAGCCGCAGAACTTAATCGCTCAGGCACAATTTTTTATAAGAGCGTACAATTGCTGGCGTATGCCGATTATATTGACATCATCGGCCTTAACAACCGCGCTGTTAGTTCTGCCTTCTCCAAACTGGATCAAGAGGCAAAGCGAATGGGTTTGGTGGTGAACGAGGACAAAACGAAGTACCTCCTGTCTTCAAACAAACAGTCGGCGCACTCGCGTATCGGCACCCACGTCACTGTTGACAGTTATAATTTCGAGGTTGTAAAAGACTTCGTGTATTTGGGAACCAGCATTAACACCGATAAAAATGTCAGCCTTGAAATCCAACGTAGAATCTCTCTTGCCAAGAAGTGCTACTTTGGACTAAGTAGGCAATTGAGCAGTAAAGTCCTCTCTCGACGAACAAAACTAACACTCTACAAGACTCTCATCATGCCCGTCCTAACGTATGGCGCAGAAGCTTGGACGATGACAACATCCGATGAAGCGACGCTTGGAGTGTTCGAGAGAAAGATTCTGCGTAAGATTTTTGGACCTTTGCACGTTGGCAACGGCGAATATCGTAGACTATGGAACGATGAGCTGTATGAGCTTTACGACGACATAGACATAGCGCAGCGAATAAAGATCCAGCGGCTACGTTGGCTGGGTCATGTCGTCCGAATGGATACAAACGCTCCGGCTTTGAAAGTATTCGATGCGGTACCAGCTGGTGGTAGCAGAGGAAAAGGAAGGCCTCCTCTGCGTTGGAAAGATCAGGTGGAGAAGGACTTGGCTTCACTTGGTGTGTCCAATTGGCGCCGGTTAGCACGAGAAAGAAACGACTGGCGCGCTTTGTTAATCTCGGCCAAAATCGCGTAAGCGGTTATCGCGCGAATTAAGAAGAAGAAGAAGCGGATTTAATTCAAGATTTAAGATAAAGAAATTTTATTTGTGTCATAAGTTCGTTAAATAAACTAATACTCAATGAAAATTGTAACCAAATTTTTTCTATTAAGAGGCTCATTTCTTCGTATGTCGTAAGCAAAATTGTCACATTTGAAAAACCAAAAAAAAAAAAAAAATATGCACCGGATACTCGAAATTTCCCTACACTTCAAGAAGGTGGCAGTTTGGAGTTTTTTAATTGCACGAGACATCGTGGTGCTCCCTTTTTTTATGGTTCTGATTTTATTAAAACTGATGGTGATGATGGTAGAGCCAACATTACCATCAAAGGTAATATGTAAGTACTGCTAAATGATTCACTCCCTTTTCCACTTGCTAAAAGACAACACTTTCATACCCAGAAAATCGGCACTATTGGTCACAATAATGCAAACGAACGATTCAATGGATCATTTGCTTTCTTATCGCTCAGTTTGGACTACAGAGCAGCATAATTGAATTTCACCCGCTTGATGAAAAGAAAAGATAAATATTTTGCCACTTCGGCCGCCGTAACCGAATTTGCGGCTGCTATAGCCAAACGGGTTGGTGCGTAACTACCGTACGGAAGGATCTATTTGTGGAACCAGATCTAGAAGCACAATACAAATAGGAGGAGGAGCTCTGCCAAACGCCTAGTAGAAGTGGTAATTATTTATTTATTTCATTTTTCCAAGGTCTTCTTTTTCTTCCTGCCCTTAATCCTTCGTTGGGTGTAAATCCTACTCTATGCCTCCTGGACGCGCTTACGGACGTAGCTCGGACACACACTAGTCAAAGCAGCGGGCAATGAACGACACTGTATTCTGCGAGAGCAGGGCCGTACTGTGTATTAGCTTAAGTTGCTGCTGAAGAAAGAGATGCATGATCTCTGTGACTATGCTGCTTAATCCAACGGCTAGGCTAACGTTAGCTCAGAGGGCGTAAATGCTAGTTGCAGGCGGATGATAACCAGCTTTCTTTTTTTTATCTCTGGGCTTCTTTAACATCTTTGAAGTCGTGGTTAGGATAGGTACAATGAGCTACTCCTAGGTTATATGGAAATGGCGGTGTATAAGCCTCTTGTGGTTTAACGGCGGTGTTTCAAGCACAGAAGACGGTTACTGGTAAAATAAAGCTGTTTGTAGTCTATAAGGAGGAAACGCTACCAGAAACGAGGTGAATAGGCTAGTCTCATATTTTCTTCAAAATCTTTGCGGCAACGATACATTTTTTCAGTTAATGAATATAAATTTTTATTTTTTTTTTTAATTTCCAAATAATTTTTTAATTTCTAAACATTTTTCTAAATATTTATTCAACAATTTTGACATACAAAAACATTTTGGCAAAAATATAACAGCTAAAAAACATTTTTTGTAATTTGAAAATAAAATTTGGGCAACAAATTTGAATCTCCAGAATATCAAGCTTCATTTAGCTCATTTCAGAATCAAGGCTAGGCGGAATTGAGATTTAGTTCATCTTGAATATTTTTCCAATTACAAAAAATCATTTTCGTAACTCTTGCCTTTAAGGGGTTCCTTTGAGACCAATTCTTTCGGATTTTAGTCACTAGTTTTTTACATTAGCTAGCATTTTTCTCAAAGAATGAAATAAACTTTGAATAAGCTGCTAGGCATTTCCTTCGAATAGCAAGTGTTTTTTCTTTAATTTTTAATTTTACCAGGTTAGGTTGGCTTGAAGCGATTATCCTACGGGACACCCTTTGGCTCATAGCCCTTGTGAGGAACGCGGTGGGAACTTGTCCTTATCTCTCTTAAAACCAGTGTGGGCTTTTTAAAAATTTTATACTAAATTTCCTTGATTTCTGCAGAACTGAAATCTTCCAATTCATTAAAGGATTGTCTACCTAAAATGGTGAGTCTAAGATTGAATAGAGCAGGATTATGGCTCAGAAAGTGTGGGATCCTTTCTTTCTCTTCCTCATCTAAACAGATTCTTATCATAGAACGATAAAAGCACGGACACATTTGTTTTTTCAAAAATCACACAGAATCATAAAAAAAATCGATGAAAGGTCCCCTCGACCAGACTAGGTTATTGTCTCTTTTGTGGTCGCTTAAACTAAAACCGGCCAATGGCAAACCTCCGTGTGTATTTCTGCCATGAAAAAACTCCTCATAAAAACGATTTGCCATTCGGAATCGGCTTAAAATTGTAGGTCCCTCCATTTGTGGAACAACAGCAAGGTGGAGGAGGTGGAGCTCGGTCAAAGATAGAAGATAGAAGCAAGATGTAGCGAATTTTATATGACATAATTTTTTTTAAGATTGCTAGACTTGCGGGAAACTCGTCAATCGACAAGTTTCTGAGGTCGCACAAAAGAATTTAATTTTATGCACTTTTTCTGGTGGTACTTTTTCCGAAAGTAATCACCTTATCTTATAACAAAAATTTATTATAACTAATGTAGCAAAGCAGGTATAATATTTTTTAAACAATTTTTGAGATATATAATATTCCATTCGTACAAAGACCAGTGTAGGAATGGAATATTATATACCCTTACAAACAAAATAATATAATCGCCATATTTTGAGCAGGATTTACTATTTTAATTTAATTTTTTTTTAATTTTCATACATTTTTTGTAAAACTATAACTCATTCTATAACGAATATCATCAATCAAAGTTTCAAACTTTGTACGAGATTTATAAAAGTTGCAAACATTTTCATCTAACATTTCAAATTTTTTAATCAGAATTTAATATAAAAAATCGTTCATTTGTTAACTTGGAGAAAATGCACAACACCTTCGGAAAAAATTATCAAGAAGCAACAATAATTTGGGTCACTTCAAACCTGCAAAGGGGCTATGAGACTGTGGCCCCAATTTTTTTCCCCCATTCACATATGAAAATTTTAAATTTTGGTACCAGTTGGTCGAATTTTTCTAAATTTTGTACATAGTTTTGAACTTAAACTTATATGATATTTGTTGAAGAATGAGCTTTATTTTTATAAAAAATTAATGTAAATTGAAAAAATAGTAAGAAAAGAAAAGTAGTCAAAACCAGTAGTAGGCTCAAATCTCTTATTTTATCCGTAAGCGTATAAGAAACATTTGTTGATACCTTCGCAAATTTTCGTAAAAGTTTGTACGAAAACCAAAATAACTACGGTATATTATAGACATTACGAGCTCTCCAAAAACTCAAAATTATATTTTCCCATACAAAAAAACTTTTATTAGTCTTATAAAAACCAATACCAACCTTGACTGCAATGCATCAGCAAAATCAGGCTAATTCCGGCTAAGAAAATTTTCAAGCTGTTTTCCATTTCTTGCACAATTTTTCAAACTGTAATACAATAATTACAAATCGTTTACTTCCGGCTAACTATCGTCAATGGCTGACAAGTATTTCCTTTGAAATTTAAACGCAAACTGTGACCTTCGAAAAAATGTTCGCCTCAAGCGATTTTGTTTTTATTCTATTATTTCTAGTTTATGCTATTATGCATAAGAAATATTTATTCCAACTCACAAATGGAAAATATAAATTCCCAAATTTATTTATTCTTCAAATACTCGCACAATTGCCCCGACAATATGGCGCCATAAACCGTTAAAATTCAAAAACTATGCACACTTAAGTCACACAATAACATTCAGGAGATTATTCGCACGTGACCAAAGCACAACGCGATGCAGACACTTTCTCTAGTGAACTTCGACTAAAGTGGCCAGTAGCCAACGTCAACGGAAGAAGCTACCAATTGAACAACTAGAAAGGCAAATGCGGCTAGGCAGCTAGCAGCCCATCGACTAGCAAAAGCAGCCGGCATGCCAAAAACAAAGCATCGCAATTTTCAACTTTTCACTAGTGACGTCGTTCAGTAGTGCTGCCTGCTATGCACACACATACATTCGCACATACGTACTTCTCCGGCTGCAAATACAGTTTTCGCTGCCTCGCTGCTGTTGCTGTCTGCTTGCGTCCACCATCGTCTCTATTCGTGCCTTTCTGCACGCTGCGAAAGGCTTTGGAGTGCTTGCTTTGCACGCCTTCCATGGCGCCAATGCGTCGTTGGTGCTGGTATTGTTGGTGGTGGTGGTGGTAGCAGTCCTCATGGCGCCATGCGAAGTCTTGAATGGCAAACGAAGTGCTGCTTTGGTCCTTTGGGAAGGGGGATGCTGTTAACAGCTGCTATTGGACACCGCTCTGTTGCTTAACAGAAAGTAAACTACGTTAAAGTTTCAGAAGCACTGGAGTGCTAACATTTTTGGCCTCTATCCGGTTGTTGTATGAAATGATAAGAGTTTGATAGCCATTCGCGCTTTGTGGGGTTCTCGACTGTTATTAACAGCGATTCCGTAATGTTGTAACAGAGAATGTTATTGGAATGAGAAGACGCGAACAGAGAATGTTAATGATTATTTTAATAAATTGATGTGCTGAGTGCTCGGGCTCGTCTGAGAAGCGCGATGTAATTTTCATAAGCTCGAGTCTCTTCATAAGTAATGATGATCACTAACATTTGGGCCTTAAGAATCGACTTAAACATCGACCAGCAGTGGAATTCACAGATATGTTTTAATGATATTCGCATTGGTACCTTTATTTAACCGCAATTTTAACGATTTTTCTATTGAGTAACCCGTTTCCTAGAGAACAAGAAATCGCTTCATAACAAAAATTGAGAAAACAAAATCAGCTGTTTTAGTTAACCAGTCGGCTATCACAAATTAGACGACAACAATTTTGGTGTCGCTAACTCAAAACGGTGAAATTACATTATCAAAAAGATATGATATTAATTATTTGGTTAATGATGTATTGCGTGGAGATGAGGTAGTGAGCCCTGAAACAGTAGATCAACGTTTGCTCCGGGCTGTGGACAATCCATTCCATTTAACCGCAATGGAGTTTCAAAAACTATTCCGCCTAACTCTAGACTCGGCTAAAGACCTAATTTCTCAGCTTAATAGCCAAATTAGAGGTTCCAGAAAAACAGGTAAATCTTATAACCTTCAAGCTTATTCAATTCTAAATTCAGCCTTTATATTACTAGCTTCTAGTTGCATTGGGATTTTTGTAACTGAATGTTGTCAACGACCCGTAGGTGATCAATAGGGAACATCCATGAGCCAGCCGTCCGGTGTTGTATAATAGATGCAATCAACCGCTTTATACGAGTATTTTGCGCAAAGTTGAGGTTTCTTATGACTCAAGCGGAGTGGCATGCTATAAAAGAAATTTTTGATTGAGTTGCTTGGCTGTGACGCGCCTTATTTTAGGGGCTTTCGATGTCATCCTAAAGCAATACATATGTGTACCAAAAGTATTAAGTAAACATTAATTATTATAAATTTGAATAAATAGCAGAGGGCAGCTAGTGTTAGTTAACATAAATTTGTGAATAGGACAATTGTTAGCGCAAATAGCAAATATTATAGACAAAAATTTCAATTGACAGATCGTTTAAAGCTAGTGAATTGCACTCGATTCCTATGCTTATGCGCTGATCTTCGAGTAGAATTTAGTTAACTGTTTTGGCAATCACTGATTTGCCTGGATAACCTGAACGAGGCAAATAATAGAACACAGCACATTGTCAATTCATCAAAAGCTACCGCTCCCTCTCAGAACATTTTGTTGAAAACATAAAATTTCTGATATTTTTCCCACATCTTTGCGAATGTCGAATTTTCAAAGCAATACGCGTTTGACAGAATGACCTATCAAGAATGATAGATAGCGCTCAAAAGTGACACGTAAACGACAAGCAGATATGCCAACCATATAAACAAATTATCGAACGTTCTTTGTATCGAAACAAATATATGAATTGTAAAAAAAAATTGCGAAAAATCGACCGTATTTTTTAGTTACTTGCAATTTAGACTTAATCATATTAGAATTGAATGGACTATAAAACTGCATACTCGAAATTTTTTAAAAAATTCAGACTAAAAGATTTGAAATTTTGGTGAAGATTTGCAGAATTTTCATAACTTCCATAATCTATACAAAAAGTTTGAAAAATTGTTTAAATATTTTTTCTTGTATAAAGAATTAAACTTTATAGAAAGTGCCTACTAGGCACTAAAAAAAACTAAAGAAAAATAGCCAAAACTGGTCAAAATGTCGTACACCTACTTTATTGCCTATGAGTTTATGTACAGTTTGTCGACTTTTGGCATACTAAAATATTCGAGTTATTTGCGCTTTATAAAGGGTGGTCAATTTGCAGGTATCGGATTTTAAATTGAAACAGAACAACGAAAACTGAAATTGATTCGTTAACCTTTATTATTTTTGTGTGGAACCATTCATGGTATTTATTTTTTAAAGATAATCCCTTTCAAATGTTGGCCGCAACTACGCCGTAATTCGATTCTTCCGTGAACACCAATTTTGAATGACTCGCTGGAGGACTTCGGTCGGTTCGGCCCACAAATAAAAGTCCAAAGAAGTAAAATCGCATGATCTTGGTGGCCAATCCACTGGTCCGACACGAGAAATAAATTGCTCAACGAGAACGAGTAAGTCCATTGTTTCACGGGGTGTTGGAACTAATAAATCAAATGTTGTGGAGATCATGGGCTTCAATTTTCGGCATCCGGCATCAAAAAGTCGTTTGTCAAGGGGTGTTTTGTTTTTTTGTGTGTGTTTTTTTTTTGCTATGAATACATCTCTATGGCTTTAATTCGTATTCAATAAATTCATTTAAAGAGGTTTTAAGTGCTAAGAAAAGTTGAAAGAAGAAGATCCAACATTTTTGCATAACTTCAAAAGGAGAAAAAAAGGAGATTGGCACTTTCAAAACATCAAATTTTATAAAGATCAAGTAGTTTTCAGTAGCACTGAAATCTTCTCAACATAAGCTTTGAATGCATGAGTGGCCCTTTTTATAGTTTTTTTTTTTTAGGTATAAAAATATTTTTTTTTAACTTACGTTTTACAATAAATTAAAAGAAGCAACAAACAAACACCAAACTCAAAAATGTTCGCATTTTGGGTATAAAAAAATACTAAATTTGTTACGAAGAGCAAAGGGTTGGCAACACTTCACAACTGCACTAATGTGATGTCACCCACTCTCTGAATGGCGCAATCGTGTTTAATCTATTAACTGCAAATGTAAAACGACTTTCTTGTGAGCTGCGTTTGAAGTGTTTATTATTCTTGCTTTTTATTTTTGTGTTATTTTTAAGAGGAATAACTGCACTTCATGTGCTATTTCAAAAACCTTTTGGTCCCAATACAATAAATGGAGAACTCGGAAAGTGCTGGTGACTCCACGCCACTCAATTTTCAAACTCGTGGTTATGTTTACCCGCCATTGGACGATCGGCACACACGCGGAAAATCTCGGTTTACCATTTAATTCCCATTGCAGAAGATGTGGGAACCTTTTAGAGAGGGAGGCTGTTGACTACTTTCTCTGTAAGTGTCTGGGCTTGGCAGTTACACGATTATGGTCACTGGGTGCTACTTTTTTAACAGCCTAAGGCAGTACGCCAACCTAAATCCCAAAAAATCCAAGAACAGAGGAGGGATATTTTTAGTGGAATCACCACACACGTAGTAGCGACGGTTACTATACTTTTTACCCAACCTCACCGCCAAAAAACAAAAAAAAAAAAATTACCTAAATCCCATCAATCTTCTCCATTATATCAACAGCTCTGGTTGGCTGTAGATATCTGCCTGTTGGAGGTCTTATAATGGTATCAAAACGGCGCTTTAGTGCTACTTGGGGAGTCCCAGTACCCCTCTATACTCTTCAATCATTTCATCTTCCTACCTAACTGTCTTTTTAATATTAGCTTACGAATTATTTAATATAATCAAATATTGAAAGAAAAACATAAAAAAGAAACATAATTTCGCTAGATAAAAAAAAAAAATAAATAATTGGCGCGTACACTTCTGTTAGGTGTTTGGTCGAGCTCCTCCTCCTATTTGTGGTGTGCGTCTTGATGTTGTTCCACAAATGGAGGGACCTACAGTTTCAAGCCGACTCCGAACGGCAGATATTTTTATGAGGAGCTTTTTCATGGCAGAAATACACTCGGAGGTTTGCCATTGCGTGCTGAGGGGCGACCGCTATTAGAAAAATGTTTTTATTAATTTTGCTTTCACCGAGATTCGAACCAACGACCTCTCTGTGAATTCCGAACGGTAATCACGCACCAACCCATTCTGCTACGGCGGCCGCTAGATTAGTAGTTGTCAAAATACTTCTTTGACAAACTGTATGTAGAAAGAGAAGAAAACCGTTTCGGACACTCCAGCCAGTCTTATCATAATTTTCAAATTTTTTCATTAGTTCCCACTACTATATTTATTACATGCGAGGTTGCCACCTATTCCGCACATAACTTAATTCAACCAGCTAAACTACCAAATTAAGTATTACATTGCAGCCCATAAATAATCAGTATTTATTAACTATTCATTGCCCAACACTCATGTTATTGCACAAAACAAAAAAAAAACATTTCTGTGAAAAATCACAGCAAACAAAAAAGTTGCGACAAACTCGCTTCTACAATATCTATGAGTTTATATGCAAATTTTGGCATTAATCTTATTCATTAAACGACAACAAAATCGAATGGCGATCAGCCCGTGACAAAGCAGAATTGCGGGATAGCAAAGGAGAGGAGAGCTAACAAGAAAGAATCAGACAGTTTATATGTAAATACTCACACACACACACACTACTATACGTCCATTTGTATGTGTGCAATGACTGCAATTGAACGCAAAGTGCGTGACAGCCTAAAAGTTGTGAGTAGACGGCGCACATGCGCAATGCGTTACGCCTGGCATTTTCCGTTGGTCATAAGTAGATATTATTATTTTGTTGTTGCAAACCGTCAAATGTAAGCAAAAAATTATTTAGCAAACAAACCAGCTGACTTGATTTCTAAACATGGCAGCATAAATTCACCAAATATTGTTTACATTGTTCGCTGATAATGCAAAATAAATCTTTGCTGCAACAAAAATGCAAAGGAAAACTACAATAAATCGAATAAATAGACTTCATGCCACATGTCAATTGCCTCGGGCGGCAGCAATGGCAGCGGCAGCCACTCCAACTGCCTCGGGCGACAGCATTTTGTGCGTACATAATTTAGTTTTTGCTTTGCCAGAGTTGACCATAAAGCATTTTAAAGGCATGGCGCACGGCCAGTGGGCAAGCCAAACCGGCCAATCAAGCAACTGGCCGCACGCATGCATTCTATTCTGGCGGACATTGCGAAAGACAATCGAGAAAACACATTTGCCATTTTTTGGTTTTGTTTTTCTGTTTTTTTCTTTTTTTTTATATTTATTTGCCAACTAATTTCAAGGCTCTAAATTTGCTTAAATTAAAATTAGAAAATATTTACCTCAATGTAAGTATTTTTCTTCTAATCAAGTTTTTAAATTACAAATTTTTGGATTTTCGTGAAAAGAAGTTTAAAACTATTTTAAGAAATTAAAAATTTTCCAGATTAGATTAGTTGTTTTACGACTTTTATTACCGCTGAAAAGTGATGATTTGTACAACAAATTACAGCCTAACCTAAAAGTAACAGAATAATAAAAATAAAGAAACCACTATAAGTAAAATCCAAGCCTTATATTTACGAAATTATATCAAATTATAATCTGACATTACCTTGATTCCAAACCGGGTGCAACAAAATGATCTGCTTTAATACCCAGCCATGGACTGTTACTTCAGCAGTATTTTCCAAATAAATTATAAAGGGAATGTGTATGATGTGTTGCAACAACAACATCCACCATAACTCAGCTCTAGCAGATTGTCAAAGTGGTATCTGCTCAACCTCCTTCTGGTTCTACAAAATGCTCAACAGCTCACCCTGAAGGATTGCGAATATTTGCAGCTAGGACACGCCGTCTCATAAACGACCAGACGTCACTCGAACGCGTTTCTCCATCAGCTTCAGTACCTTCAATACCTACAACTGCTTTACAGCCGGTTTTAAAATGCCTGAATGAGAGAGAGCCGCTGTATTCTGCTTGGAGCTTCACATTTCACGGATATTCAAGCCGAAATCTATACTATAATCAAATGCACTGAGTTGACAGCTGACAGTTGGCAGCTGAGTTGACAGTTATTTGGCGACTATGAGCTCTGTTAGGCAATGCTCAGATTTTCCTTAATTTTCATATAAACTTAGAGCACCTCACCAAGACAGCACCAGCCATATTAGTTTTTAATCGTCCAAGTTTATGGTACAATGCTTCATTTTTGTTTCTTTTCTTGGTTGGTTGGTTGGTTTAAGTGGTGATTCTTCCAGAATCCAACTAGCGCTTCCGCACCATTTTGTTGCCACATCCTCATTATCAACTTGCTTACCAGTTGTTTACAGCATGACTATATCCAGTCTGTGCGATTCACGAACCTTATCAGGTTGTTGCTATCTAATCCAGACAGCTGTACCCAGGGTTAACAATTTGCCCTTTCATAGGGCAGAGCATTCGCAGAGGAAATGGAAGATTGTTTCCTTTTTCTCCGGTTGTTTACAATTGTGACAGTATGTGTTGTGAGGGATGCCTTTTTTTGGCTGCTTGTTCTCCCATAGACCAAAAGCCAGTTATGACTGCCGTTAGTCTCCATGCTTAAGGTTGTAGGTGGGCCATAACGTTCTGCTAATTTTGTATTTCGTCTAGTCTCTCCATCTATAATCTGCGATTCGGAGGTATTTTAGGGAAATTTCACTCTTGACTGCATCTAATGGTGTGAATACCGATTCTGCAAGATCATTATTCATGGCAGATCCCCTTCTTGCCAGTTCATCCGCTTTTTCGTTGCCTTCAATGCTCCGATGTCCAAGGACCCAGATTAAGGTGACTTTATGGTTCTCGCTCAAGGTGGTGAGGCTACTCCTGCTTTGCTCCACTACTTTAGAGGTTGTTGTAGCTGAACCCAGTGCCTGGACTGCGGCTTGGCTAACCGAAAGAATAGCTATATTGTCCTTAAAAGAGGGATCTGCGATTAGTAACCTACAAGCTTCCCAACTGCCAGTACTTCCGCCTGAAAGACACTGCAAGCATTAGGGAGACGCACAGATCTTTCAATTCTATGCCTATAAGAATATATACCAGCTCCAACACCACAATCCATTTTACTGCCATCTGTATAGACTGTAGTGTCGAACTTGTTTAGTGAGCATCCCTTATTCCATTATTTCCGAGATGGAAAGAGAGTGACAAAATTTCTGCCGAATATTACCGCCGAGACGATGTAGTCAGTCCTCTTCGAAGTATACTGGGTTTGTCGCAGTAATAGACTGGCATGGCCATGAGCTTTTTCCTTCCAGCGACCCACTTTATTTAACCTAACCTAAACCTTGTACATAGATCTACCAGAATAACGTGTGTCACTGCGTTCAGGGCCTCCCTAGGACATGGTCTGATTTCACCGACTGTTATTGCACAGGCTAATCTTTGTATTCTGCCAAGTAATTTGATATTGTATTCTCTCTCTAGAGCTTTCCACCAAACTACAGAGCCATACGTCAAAATTGGTCCCATAACCGCCTTATACAACCATAATGCATACTTGGGTTGAAGACCCCATCTTCTTCCTAGCATACGTTTATAGGCATATAAAGCGATTTCTGTTTGCTTTACCCGTTCTTTAAAGTT
This sequence comes from Anastrepha obliqua, assembly GCF_027943255.1. Taxonomy (NCBI): domain Eukaryota; kingdom Metazoa; phylum Arthropoda; class Insecta; order Diptera; family Tephritidae; genus Anastrepha; species Anastrepha obliqua. The sequence continues at coordinate 96,450,560 of NC_072896.1, read as the reverse complement.
TAATTTTCAGTTAAGTTGAGAGTCCAGAATTACCCCTAAGTACTTTGATCTGGGTGAAAGTGAGAGGGTTTGTCCGTTAATATTTATTATTTCCTTACTTTGTCTTTAAATTCGACAGTTCGCTTTGACGCGTTGCCATAAGTTTTACATTTTTTTTTACGGCATGTGGAAGAAATTTAGTCGCAGTCGACATTGGTATGAAATGATGTGGCAGCAAATTCTCTTACTGATCTCAATTCACATAAAATACTTAACTTAGGAAAATGCTAAATCACACAGATCTCTATATTTTCTATGCTTAGTATAGTACAAAGTTAGCGTTTCATATGAAATGCCTGTCGAAATCCATACAAATTGCATTGCCGTGAAATATGCGTGAAATTTCATATGTATTTCACGGCAAAGTAGTACTCAGTTTACGCCGTGAAAACACTGAGTTCGCACCTATTTAAAATGCACATACCATTGAGCGGAAACTGGCCGTTATTTTACGAGTGAAGTGTCTCGAGTTCAAATAATCTGAAGCGAAAGGTCTTAAGCGAAAAGTGTTCGGAAAGAGTGTAAGTAAATCTTCTTTATATATAATTTGTTTAAAAAATTTATAATCGAATTTTTTATTTTATTTTTTACTAATTTATTTATTATTTTATTTATAATAATTTTTATAATTTGTTTTAAAACAGTTTTCTTACCAGAATCGCCAATTGCTACTGTGGAGATACATAAATTTGACGTTTCTTTTCATTTGACAATCAATGTTGCTGGCGAAAATTCACGGTTGTGGAATTTGTACTATGCCTTAGGCTGAATTTTCTAGTCGCCCGCAACTTTCTCATATCTGTCGACTGTGAGTGAAAAAAGATTTGCCACAATGACGTTTTACAGTATTCGAAATTATCAGGTCAGTCCATAAGTTCGTGCGTATTTTAGCCATAATTTCACTTTTGTACGATTTTTGCATACAAAAAATTATTCGCGGAATATAACGGAACTGCATTCACCAAGTGATTTTAATCGCGGATAGAAGCACGTGTTGTTAAAAAATAAAATGGAATCTTCGAACGCGTATAAGAGGCATAGGTATTTTGTTTTTTTTTATAAACGTGGTAAAAATGCAACAACTACTGCTGCAGAAATAAACACTGTTCACGGAGAGGATACCTTGAGTGTAAGGACTACGCAAAAGTGGTTTTCAAAATTCCGAAGTGGTAACTGCGACGTGGAGATTGCCCCGCGCGCTGGTCGTCCTGAAGTCGTTAACTCCGACGCCTTGCTCGAACTCGTTGAAGCTGAGCCAAATTTGACAGTCGATATGATAGTTCAGATTAAATTCATCGCATGGAACAGTTCACCGGCACCTGGTTCAGTTGGGAAAGGTTTCCAAGCTGGGCAAATGGGTGCAGCATAGACTTTTCGTCGCCAACCTTCAGCAGAGAGTGAATGTGTGTTCTCAGCTGCTACAACGGCTTGATAATTAAAGTTTTTTGAACCGTATCGTTACTGGTGATGAAAAATGGGTCCTTTACAATAACCCGGTTCGCAAACGCCAATGGTTAGATAAAAATGAAACACCAGAACCGACCTCTAGAGATGGCCTTCACCCCAAGAAAATTCTTCTGTCTATTTGGTGGGATATGGCCGGTATTGTTTATTATGAACTTCTGGAACCAAACCAGACGATAACTGCTGATTATTATTCCCATCAGCTATCAAACCTGAATGAGGCACTTAACAAAAATCGCCCGTCTTTAGTGAATAGACGCAAAGTTTTGTTTCACCACGACAACGCAAGACCTCATACCGCAAGGCAAACATTAGGCAAGCTGAACGAGCTCGGTGGGAATTAATGCCGCATCCACCATACTCTTCGGATATTGCACCTTGTGATTATCACCTTTTCCGTGGACTTCAAACCCATAAGAGTAACAAGAACTACTCCTAAAAAGAAGCTATAAAAAGGGATATCAAGGGATATCAAAGGATATCATTTTCACAAAATTTCGAACTTTTTAGCTTAGTTTTAGATTTGTTTTCTGTTATGCAGTTTTATAGCATTTAATTGCAGAGCAGCAAAGTGCAGCTTGAAGCTACTGCAAATTATCGTTGTTTTTTATTTTTTTTTTGGGCTGATGGACTTGAACACATTTTTACTTATATATTTGTACCTATTGGAACGAAGCAAATGCAGAGACGTCAACTGAAAAACAATTTTTCCGATTTGTGCCGCTTTTGTTATACTAGAAACTATGTTTTAATAGAAAAATAACGAAAAAGAATTAAACCAGAAAAACTTTGTGGATATGGAAGAAAACAAGTCACTGTGCCAAGACTTTTTGGACTCACTATATGTGCGGCCCTCGTATGTATCAAAGCATACATTAAAATAGCAAAACAAGCGCAAGCTTTTACATTTCACCTAAATTGGCTTTGTCTACTAATTTAAGCATTTTACAATATTTATCATCTCTCTTCCTACGTTGTTCTAAGCAATCCAATTGCGCACGCGTTCTGCTTGCTTTTAGATTTTGTTTTGTTGTTCAGCCAGCTGCATTCTTTTTCGTACATAATAAATTAATTACGTACATTTTTATATTTCTACTACTAATTGGTCGCATAATGTTGCCAGTTGCTGTGGGAATTGAAGTCGCTCGTACACAAAGTCGCATATGTATGGGGATGTACATATAAGTATGTATGTGTGTGTGTGTTTCTTGTCTTTAAGTGCATAAATTGATATTCTTTGGGGAGATTTGGAAGACAGCGCCTTTTGGTTATAATTACCCGCAAATGGCTACGGTATGTTGATATCTAATAATTTGACTATTCAGAGACTTAATTAAATAAGTGGCTTATGGAGTTTTTATAAATTGCACGACTGCGATTACATTTGTAAATTAATGTGTATGAACATTGGCACTAATAAAATAAGGCATTTAAGGCTTTTAAAAGAATAAGCCAACCAAGAAAAAAACAGATTAAGTCATTTGAAAGTATATCCGTTCCGAATCCGCATTTCAAAGGTAGAAAGAATATAATTTTCTTCTTTTTTCTTTTCTTCTCTAAATTGGAGAATCTTTTTTGCTTTTTTTTGGTTTGTATTGCATCTTCAAATATTCAAAACTTCTAAAGCTTTAGAAACTCCTTCCTTCCTTCATTTCAAAGATAATTTTTCAATATTTTTTATAATTCAGCTGGAATATGGAACAAAATTTGGAAAATCAAAAATTAGTGTCATTTAACCCTTTCGATCCGAAAAGCCGCTGAGGTAAAGGGAACTTGTTTTATGTGTTTAATCGTTACAATAGGGAAAATAAAAGTATTCCATCACTTCAGGATTTGAATCGGGTAAAAAGGGGTAGTGGGAGGGGTTGGGACATATATGCCCCGTCAGTGTTTTTGAATGGGACTTATATGTCCCGATTAGTATTTTATGATCCGGTACCTCATATATAATTGCACTTTGGTTTTATATAAAACTAATTTTATTTGGAATTCAATTAATTGTTTCGGTAAAGAATATAATAAAAAATAATACTAAAGCAATATATTTAACATAAAAAAGTTTGGTCTTTATTTAGGTACAGAGCGAAGAAATCTTTGCAGAGAGGAATCTGACATTCTTCGCAAATCGTTTTTGTTCTCCTCTCTTTTTTTTGCTCTGCACAACCTGTGGAACGGAATGGGTAGGTGACCTGCGGCTAGTTTCCTTTTTCTTCCTGACGTGCCACTGCGTTGAACAGCTGCTCTTTCCTTCCCTTCAGCAGTCATGTGTTCCGCCAGCTCTATCATAAGGTCTATAAATGGTTTTTGTTTCCGTGAAAGTTGCGAGTTGATTACCCAACAATTTCCTACTGACATCATTAAAAATCGGTAAAAAACTTTTTTCCACCATTTATTAGACTTCCGATCCAACTCATATTGCTCTGAAATTTGATCAGCTCGGTCAACTCCCCTCATTATCTGTCTGTAGAATTTTATCATTTCGGGACAGTCCACGTTAACTTTTTGACCATTTTTTAATTTATTTTCTATTATGGAGATTTCAGAGAAGTGACAAATGCTTACAACTACTACTTCCATGGTATCTTGCCATTTAGCATAAATTATACCAGTGTTGCTTTCTCGGAAAGCGCATTGACCTCTGTTTAGCTTTGTACTGATGACTGGCAATTTTTTGCGATTCGACATTATAGTTCCTAACGCTGCGTAATTAATAGTCTCTAGAAGATTGATACTTGTGAAGAACCGATCGAAACACCGAGTCACAGCCGTTTCTCGAATTGTTGCAGCTAACTGATTTACCACGCGCTCGCCTAGAGTTCCTTCGACATTTCCATCTTCTCTCCCACAATAGATATTAAAATCGGAAGTATAGCCAGTAAGAGCGTCACATCTGAGCCACATTTGATACCACGTTTAGCAGGCTTCAATGGTAAGTATTCTTTCATAGAGGAGTGTGCCTTGAATTTCGTCATGCTTTTATCGATACTTTGGTAAAAACTTTCGTTCGGTGGACTTGCAATTCGAGACTTTAGGCACTCAACCATATCTTCCACGTAATAAAGTGTGGATGCTCTCTCAAGCTTTTCAAGTGAAGTAAAGTACATTTTCGATGATAGTAACTGAAATCTATCCCGCGTTGTAGCCGATTTTACTGCATCGTTTCCAATAGAATAGAATTACAGATGGCAAATGGTTATATGGCATAATTATCGTGCAACCAATAACGATTTTAATTTCTTCAATATCTGTTAGCTTTATATTTTTGTACGCTGGTTTTGAGTTTCGCATTATCTAATTACGTTCGTTCGTGCACTGGGTAATACGCATAAAAAGGCTTTCAGGGAAAACTTTCATAAATATATTGTAAGGATTGTCAATCCTCTCAAAGCTATGAGCAATATCGGGAAGTCGATAGCTAGTTATTCTTTTTATTGGTACAAACTCCGCACGGGGAGAAGACCATATAGTGGCAATATTTGCAGAATCAGCTGTAGAATATGTTAAAAAATAAATAAATAATTGGCGCGTACACTTCTGTTAGGTGTTTGGCCGAGCTCCTCCTCCTATTTGTGGTGTGCGTCTTGGTGTTGTTCCATAAATGGAGGGACCTACAGTTTCAAGCCGACTCCGAACGGCAGATATTTTTATAAGGAGCTTTTTCATGGCAGAAACACACTCGGAGGTTTGCCATTGCCTGCCGAGGGGCGACCGCTATTAGAAAAATGTTTTTATTAATTTTGCTTTCACCGAGATTTGAACCAACGACCTCTCAGTGAATTCCGAATGGTGATCACGCACCAACCCATTCGGCTACGGTGGCCATGTTACTGCCAAAATATTTTCTGCATCCTCCTCATTACTATCATCCATATCTCATTCATCAGCAGATGAAACCTCACTATAAGAAGGCTCATAATTATTACTGCTACCGTTTGAAAAGTCATCATCCTCATTAGATGATTCCAAAATATTAGCAATGGCAATGGCAATAGCAACGATACCCTATCTATTGAATTTGAGCGAAATCACCACTGTTTCTTACATTTAATAAGGAATGACTGCATATGCATACTTAGCTGATGCAAATATATTGCATTCACATAGTGAGATGATGTTTGCCTTCGCAGGTGCTATTCTCTCAACACACGCTTCAATAGAAAACCCTTCCCTGATCCTAATGCACACACAATATTTTCCTTCAGCATTTTCATAGGTGAATAACACTTTCAAACGGAGACTAACTCTTGCCAACAGGTGTTACTTTGGGCTCAGTTGGTAACTGAGAAGCATAGCTCTCTCTCGAAGGACGAAACTGGAACTATACAAAACTCTTATCATTCCCGTCCTAATACGAGCATGGACGATGTTAACAGCGGATGAAAAAGTTTTGGGAACCTTCGAGAGAAAACTTTTACGTAAGATCTTTGCTACTCCCGCATTAGTGCGGAGTACCGCGTACGGTGGAGCCGCGAGTTGTATGAACTTTATAGGGACATCGACATCGTTAACATGCATGGACATGTTAGCCGTATGAAAACAGACGCTTCAGCAAGGCAAACGAGACGGTACACCAAGAAGGAAGGCGTAGGTAGCGCCACATAAGTAAGTAAGTATTTTTATAGAATATGGTAGGTTATGTGAAAAGCTAAGGGAGTCCCACTGCGAAACTTTCAGGATTTACTGAGCTTTTACTAATCTATTAATAAAAAAATTTGCTAAAAATATCTGAGTGGGTTTTTATCGAAAAAAATTTAATATTTTTCCAAAAAAAAATGTTTCTTTTTTACAAAATTTTCAACAAAAACTCCTTACTCATATATCAAAATTTTCAACATCGAATAAATAACAAAACTATTAATTTTCTTACAATTCTTTTCAGTTTACTTCTTATTATTAATGAAACATATAGGATATACATAAATTTTTTATTTTAACAAGTTTTTAACAAAATAAGTTCAATATTTTCTAAACATTTTTTTTTTGTAACATAAAAAAAAAAACAATTTTTATTTTAACAAAAAATTATATTTTTCCGAAAAATTCAAGAATTCAAAATTGATTTAAAATTTTTTTAAAAATATGTTTTATTTAAATTTAATTTAATATAATTTAGAAACAAAGCCTAAATTATAAATATAACCAAATTTATTTCACTTAAAAAATTTTTTTTCTAACAAAAAATTATATTTTTCCGAAAAATTTTAAAAATTTAAAAATAATTTAAAACATTTTTTCAAAATATTTTTTATTTTAAAAATTTAGAAACTATTTTTAAATTTTAAAAAGAACCAAATTTATTTCGCTAACTTTCGTACCGGAAATTTTTAGTTTCGATGACGCTGAGACATAATTGAGGTTCTCTTGAATTGTTGCTGCCTTATCGACGTAAACCTTTTCTTTCAAATAATCCCAAAGAAAGAAGTCCAACGGTATCAAATCACATGATCATGGCAGCGAATTGAAATCGCCGCGACGTTATATTATTCGGCCATCAAATTTTTCGCGCAAAAGAGCCATTGTTTCGTTAGCTGTGTGACCTGTTGAAACCACATATCGTCTACATCCATATCTTCCAATTCGGGCCATAAAAAGTTCGTTATCATCTCACGATAGCGAACACTATTCACAGTAACTGCCTGACCGGCCTCATTTTGTCAAAAATACGGCCCAATCATGCCGCCGGCCCATAAACCGCATCAAGAAGTCACTCTTTGTGGGTGCATTGGTTTTTCGGCAATCACTCTTGGATTATCATTTGCCCAAATGCGGCAATTCTGCTTATTGACAAATCCACTGATGTGAAAATGTGCCTCATCACTGAAGATGAGTTTCTTCGAAAATTAGTCATTCACTGTTGCCATTTCCTGCCAACATTCGGACCATTTACGACGCTTGAAATGGTCAAGAGGCTTTAGTTCTTGAGTCAATTGCACCTTGTAAGCATGTAAATGCAAGTCTTTATGCATAATGTTCATCAATGACGAGCGTGCAATTGTTGGGCACGACGACGAGTTGAGGTGGACGGCCCTTCAACCACACTATCGCGAACAGCAGCAATATTTTCTGCAGTACGAGCTGCACGAGCATGCACTGGTGTTTTCACATCTCCTACAGACCCGGTTTGCTCGCACATTTGTACGCACATTTGGACGATTAAATTGACCAAAAAAAATCACGAAGTGCGCGATATGCATTTTGATTTGAACGCCCGTTTTCATAATAAGCCTGAATAACTTTAACGGTTTAAATTGAATTAGTCTGAAATTGAAAAATTTCAAATGAAATGCAAAAAAAAACTTGACGTTTAGGTGTGGTTCACATTGAACATCGGCCCTTTAAATTTAACCATCCTTTATTTTGGCTCTACTGGGCACAATAAAAATTGCCACGCAGATTCCTTTGTACAAGCCTTAAGATTTTCTTGCATATACTACGATTTATCGAGGAATCTTAAATTTGAGCAATACTATTGTTTTGAAGTTCAAAACTTCTCTCGACTTTTTCACAAAAATCTTGTTCTGGAAAGTTTATAGTTGGAGATATTTTTTTCTCGGAAGAAACTCGTTAGAATATTTAGACTTTCGCTGAATATGATGTATACAAGTGTCTCTGTGTAAAAATTAATCATTAAATTTTGCTTTTGAATCACTTTCTCCGAAATAAAAAAAATATTTTGAGTGATGGAAATCTGTATTTTGGCCATAATGCGCTGCATTGCTTGTCTGTTTGTATACTGCAGCTGTCATGGTTACAAGTGTCAAATAGGATTGTAATTCGATAACAATTGCAAAAATTATAAATTATTCCTACAGGGTGATTAATTTTGTGCCACCTTTTACGTAAAAATCAATAAATATGCTGCTACTATATATCATTGGATGATTTTTATTTGCCACTGCATCTGCTTGAAAAAAATAGAAGGATAGCTAAGCACGATTCCGAAATAATTTAAGAGGACACCAGCTCCAAGCCAGCACACTTTTACACCGACATTAATCTTTAGGGTATTCATTGGCTTATGTTCAGATAAGCAAGTCTGCTTTCATGTACTTCTCTAAAACACTTTCGCCTGACCAGTACCTAAGCTTCGCGCAATTAAATCTGCCTCTGTATGAGCTTGGATATGAGCATACATTTTTTTTGTAACATAATTAATTTCTACCCCGACTCTCAGGCAGGGTCATTGCCAATTGAATAACGCACGGAATTGGAAATGCATCGGTCAAAGGCCGCTTCCCTCGAGCAGCGCTAACGAGCAGCTCGTGCGTGGGTGGAGTATGGGTAATGATTCAGAAAAAACCTGACACACGTATGTAAAAAGAAGGAAAGAGTAAAATGCGAATATAAAAGTTTAGTTTGTAGAGAATGCAGACGAAATTAAATCATGACAAAGAAGCGTTGTAAAAAAGAAGAATAGCAGCGATTGCACATAATTGCATTTCCGCTTATTTGAGAGAGTGAATTAAGAGCTGCATTGCTCGAATGTGCACTGATTCACGTTCTTCATATGATGAGGCAGAATTTTAGAGATTTACTCGCTTGACAAGGAAAAACTATTATTTTTTCTTGCATATCAAATATAGATGCCCTAATGTATTATTTGGTGAGTTAATTGTTAAAAAGTACGCACAGATGAATTGTGTGGTACCCTTAGTTCACATACTACAAACCAAAACAAAAAAAAAATAAACAAAAACACAAAAATTGCAATACAAATAAATATAAAATAAAATTTAGAAAATAATTAAAAAATGTGGCAGAAGGTGGGACTCCAACTTTATTCGTTCAAAAAACATAAAAAATAGTAGCAATAGAAATAAAATGACATTTAAAAAATAGTAAAACAATGTGGACGTAACAGGTGGGACCCCAACGTTGTCGGTTCCAAAAAAAAAAATTTAATAAAAAAAATTTATTTTATATATAAAAATGAAAGTTTGTCTGTGTGTCATCGATGAACTTAAAAACTATTGGACCGATTCTTATAAAAATTGGTATGTATGTATATGTATTTTTCCATGAAGAAGGTTTGTAGAATATGCTCATTGATGTCACTCACCACCAGGTGGCGCTGCAGAGTAGCAACTTCTGCCCCGTTTAACCGATTGTCATAAAAATTAGTAGTCCAGTCAAAAGAGACGAAAAAAATAGCCAACTTCGTAATTTTAGGAGTATGCGAGTTTATGGTTTTATTATGTAAAACCCATCACTGTGAACTTAAATTTGAGTTTTCGGGGTCGGGGGTTGTGTCCCGCGGCCGCCATATTGGAAATAAGGTTGCAACTGGTTTTTTGCGATTATCTCGTGAATTTCGAAAGTTACGAAAATTTTGTAAAATATTCATTCAAAACATTTTTGAAATGAAAATTTCCAAATGCGATATCTCTGCGAAAAAAATGATATTTGAGCAAACAAAACGCCATTTGAAAAAAGAAGGATTGTATTTAAAAATGCCATCCTTTAATTTTGGTGAAAAAAAACATCTGCAAGGCTACATAACCTCAAATATGGGCAAAAATGGTGTTTTTTGCACTTTTAGGTTAGGATATCTCGAAAACCAGAGCTGATAGAGCAATTCTGAGGCCAGATTTGGATTTAGCGCATCATAAACCTTTGGAAATATATAGTCTGGTTTCTGGGTCTGAATGTTGGTTAAATTTTGTCGGCCTGTGTAATCATGTACGCGCTTCGCTAATGTATTGGTTGCTCCGCTTAGCAGCTCAAAATCATACGACTAAATAAAGATAGCGGAAAAAACTTTTAGACAAAAATGTTCACAAAAGAATGCTCTATAAAAAAGCTCTGATGTATATTTTCCATAAAATCAATAAAAAAAAAGTTATTACGCTTTAAAACAATGCATCCCTTAATTTTTCGCGTAATTTTGTTTATAACTTTTTTATTATTAATTTTACAATAAAACGTTTTGAATGAAAGTTGTAGATAATATTATTATCTACAAAAAAGTATTTTACAAAATTTTCGTAACTTTCGAAATTCACGAGATAATCGCAAAAAACCAGTTGCACCCTTATTTCCAATATGGCGTCCGCGGGACACAACCCCCGACCCCGAAAACTCAAACTTAAGTTCACAGTGATGGGCTTTACATATTATAATAAAACCATAAACTCGCATACTCCTAAAATTACGAAGTTAAATCCTCTTTTGACTGGACTATAGTAAGACCATGTATTTTTACAAAGAGGAAACGAATATGACATGTTCACACAATATATCATATCACCCTATCAGCAAACTTCTGTAAGATCACAGAAAGCATCCACGAATTGGTGCAAAAAGTTTTCCCAAACATTGCACAACACTACAGTACGCGTGCTATATTAGCAGCCAAAAACATCGATGTCAATAGCATCAACTTCACCATTCAGCATTGAATACCCAGTGAAACGACAACATATAAGTCCATCGATACTATGGAAAATCAAGATGAGATTGTCAACTATCCAACTGAAATCTTACATTTGCCAGGCATGCCACCGCACGTTCTTACATTGAAAATTGTCGTACCCATCATTCTTCCTCGAAACATAAATCCACCACGACTTAGCAACGGAATCAGACTCTCAGTCAAGAAAATGATGAACAATGTTATCGAGGCAACAATTTTGACTGGAAAACTCAAAGGTGAAGACGTACTGTTGCCATGTATCCCAATGATCCCGACAGATATGCCATTCGAATTCCAACGTTTACAGTTCCCGGTGCGACTCGCTTTCGCAATGACTATTAACAAAGCACAAAGACAATCGTTACAAGTGTGTGGATTAAACTTGGAGAACCCATGCTTCTCTGATGGACAGCTCTATGAGGCTTGCTCACGTGTCGGAAAACCTTCTGATTTATTCGTCAACGCACCAGATGGAAAAACAAGAAATATTTTGTATCCCACAGAACTTCAATAAACATCGAATTGAAACTAAACTTTGTAATGTCACAATTAGGGGGGTATTTCAAAATACCAGTCTAGATTTTGTTCTAAAATAAAAATATAAAAATGTGTATTCTTTCAGGTTTCACTATTTTAATTCAAAATACGACTCTTAACAATGATATGTGAAAAAATACATCTTTTAAATGTCTACAGGTTGTCAAACGGGATGAAAATTTTGAAGCTCTCGCTCACACGAATATTGTGTTACAGCTCTGGAATCATTATTGGCTTATTCACATAGACTTTACTTTTCAAAAAACCGCAGTCTGGCCTGCCAGTCCTTTTTCTATCCTTGACAGAACCAGTTACTTGAAATTTTTGACCAACCTTTGAATTGTTGACTCATTCGGATGATTACTACCACCAAAAAAATTACTAACTTTGCGATATGTTGTTATTAAAAATAGACAACTTTCATAACCAGTTTCAATAACTTTAACGTTGTTATATTTTATGTACGAATATAAAATTATACATCTGTCTACTTGACACTCAAAGATGATATAAAAAAGGTACCGTTTAGGAATTATTCACTACTGAAAGGCCCTTTATAAGGCGAAAGAAAGAAAGAAAAAATCTGTTCTAATGATATTATATACTTGCCTAGAAAAAATTAAATAAATGTGCCCATAATTAGGAAAGTGGTCCAAGTGAAAATTTCAGAAATATCAGTTTATCACGATTTCACATCCACATTATCTAAACTACAGGGTGAACGATATGAAGTGTCAAGTAAACACGATCGTTTTGAGTGTTTATGAACTGCTCAATTGGGAAATTTTTTTCATCAGAAAACACAATGTTAGGAAATTCGCCACGTTCGTGCAAGCGCAACAACTCCTTTGCTCTTTCACACCGAACTTTTTTTTGCTGGGGTGAAAGATCGTGTGCTTTTCGGAACTTGTAAGCCTTGACCTTGAGCTCATTTTTCAATATGCATCGAATGCTGTCTTGCGATATTTTCAGTTTGTTGGCCATTTTTCTTCCACTTCGACGTGGATTTCGTTCAAGTCGAGTCTTCACTTTCCGAACCATTTCTGGCGTTGTTGCGGTTTTTTTTGGTCCACCTCCATAGCGTGTTACAATGCTACCAGTATCATTGTAACGTTTTATGGTGCGATACACAAGCATTTTATTCACTTTGAGGTGACTGAGCTCACGAACAATGGCTCGTTGTGATTTTCCAGCCAAATATAACGCAATCACACTATTACGTTTGAATTCCATAACAGAAAAAAAATCAAAAAACTGAGACGCAAATGGTTTGGATGGCTTATAAACAATATATTCAACTGTCATTAGAAAAATTTTGACGTTGATGTCATGAGCTGGTTTACAGATACAAGCAGTGTGAAGTTGGTTATTTATAACTTGTCGATGGGTTGATTTCTTTGCAGCCTCCAGTTCTTTTATTGTTACTGTGTTTTTCAAGGGTGGAGTAATGCCTTCCTGTTGTTTTCTTTATTTGCTGTTCAACAGTTGGGGCCATGAGGTCTTGGTGAATGTCGTTAATAGTTTTATCTTCCTGAGTGTTGAGCTACCATCATTGACCTTAACATAGAAGTAACGTTCAGTAATATAACTTTTTCGAATTTGCAAATAGATTTTTGCCAGTAACCGTTCTAACTTCCAGAAAAGGCCGTTGTGCCAGACCTTGTCGAATGCCTTTTCTATGTCAAGATAAACTCCAATGGAAAACTTCTTATGGTCAAGGTTGAAGTTGAATGTTTGCATCTAATCCAAATTGATGGTTAGGAAACGCTTTTTCGTTGTCAAGTATTGGCCTTAGTCTGTCGATTAATAATTTTTCGAATACTTTGCTATTGCTAGCAATAAGCTTATAGGTCTATATGACCATGGAATAGTAGAGTCTTTTCCTGGTTTAGGTATGGCTATCAATTCGTAATTTTGACGTTGGGCCCCTCGACTATACGCAGATCCGTCAAGAGGGGCACCCCTCAGGGCGGTGTACTTTCTCCTCTGCTGTGAATTCTTGCAATGAATCAATTGTTGAAGAATCTAGAGGAAGGGAGGATACACGTAGTGGCCTAGGCAGACGATGTTGCAATATTAATAAGAGGGAAATTCCCAGATACCCTCTGCAACATAATGCAAAATGCTTTGAACGATGTAAGCCGGTGGGCTGCATCGAGTGGTCTTGGGATAAATCCCAACAAAACAGAATTAATAATGTTCACCATAAAATACAGGATACCTAAGCCGCCCTACCCTTGAGGGAATCACACTGTTAGTTAGAGAAGAGGCGAGCTACCTAGGACTAGTATTAGATAGGAGGCTCTCGTGAAAACATACTATTAATGATAGAGTAAAAAAAAAACAGCCACAGCACTCTATACATGCAAAAGAATTGCGGGGGCAAAATGGGGCCTAACCCCAAAAATAGTACACTGGCTATATACAGTAGTGGTACGGCCTATCATGACATACGGTGTCTTAGTCTGGTGGCCCACACTCGAGAAAAGAACAACAATAAAATGCCTAGAAAGTATTCAAAGGGGTGTTAGTCTCTGCATAAGCGGGGCACTAAAGACTACTAAGACAAAGGCAGCGATGAATGAATGCTGCACTTATTACCGATTGAGGCCTACAGCAAACAGCTGGCGGCGAAATCGCCTAAGCGCCGAAAAAATCTTCTAACTGAGCCACTAACAGAAGAGGGCACGCAAGAATAATAGACGAATACCCCTTCCTACATCAAACGACAGACTTTTGTAGCTCAGTAGAGTGGCATTTAAACACATCCTTTACCACAACTTTCCCAACGAGTGAAGATTGAGACAATGGGGTAATGGACAATAGAAGCGGAATCAGCATCTATACTGATGGTTTCAAGCTAAATGATCAAGTAGGCGGAGGCCTTCATTCTGAAGGAATGAATACCAACATCTCATTCCGGTTACCGGATCACTGCAGTGTATTTCAAGCTGAAATATTGGCTATCAGGAATGGCCTGCTAGCCCTAAATAAAAGTGTCCTCACAACAAGAGATATAAACATATATTCAGTTATCCCATCGGCCCTGAAAGCTTTAAAATCGCCTAATATTAACTCGAAGACAGTAAAAGAATGTATCGACGTTTTGACAGAACTATCACAGTACTTTGTCATAAACCTGCTCGGGGTGCCTAGGTGTGTCAACCGACAACCACTATACGTGTCCCCATAGTCTGGGGAAGTATTGCAGCCGTAGCAGAGAGTTGTAGAGATTTCGGAGATATTAAAGTCCTTTTAAAGGTAGCTCCCTTAAGAGGACGCCGGTTATCTGATCGTGGTCTTGAACTTTATTTTTGTTTATTTTAGTTTTAAGGCATTTTTTATGTTGTCAGATGTAATTATTTAATAAGTAATTGTTATATCAGGAGATCTGTCAGGGTCCATTCCTGTTGGATTAATTATAGTCGCATTGCTAGATGAAAAAACTTGTTAATTTTAATGGTTTTATTACTTTTTAAAGACAGGATCCTCATTCGTAAGGTGAAGTTACTGCTTCGCACGGATTCGGAGCATAATAAGTTTGCACTTAAATGAAGTCTTAGAAAGGTCGGACACTTTAGTTGCGCATTTATTACATATACTGAGCCCCTTAAAAAGTAAAAGTGAAATAAATAAACAATTGGTGCGTACACTGCTGTTTGGTCTTTGGTCGAGTTTCTCCTCCTATTTGTGGTTAGCGCTTTAAAGTTGTTTTACAAACAGAGTCCTTGCACCCCCAAAAAACAAAACTGTGCTGAAAAGAAAAATTAAAATAGCTTTCCTTTTATATTCACTCACTTTATTTGGACATTTCACTTACTTATTTCCATTTACTTGTATAATAATAATATAAATATAAATTTTATGACAAAGGTGATATTAGTATAATTGCTTTTCTTTAGAAATATTTAATTATAAAATTATTTAATATAAAATTATCGACACAAAATTCAAGGTTCTGCCTCAAAATGGGTATCATATAAATTTGTGTTTGATATTTCGGTTCATTGGAAACGATTGATTTATACAGCATAGTTTAGTCATTTACTGGGGAGTCTTCTCATTGATTGCTGTATTATTACTTTCAAATAATTCAAATGTTTGCACAATTGGATTCAAACGATAATAATTTTGTGCCACTGGGCATCAGCTTATGAATAGCCCCAATAAAGATACTTCATTCTCCGCATCTGAGTTTAGATACTGGGTTAGCTGGGCTCTTACAATAAAATTTGCAATGTATTGGAAACCGTTATTCTGTATTTATATTAGTTGATAGATTCAGCATTAAATGATGAAGTTTTGTATTACTGTTGCCTGTTTTGTTTTGTTTTTTAATTTCTTAATTGTGTCAAACCTCTATTTTAAAGTCAGCAAATTGCCAGAAGTTAGTATTACTCACTTTCAGTTTTGTGCGAATTTTGTTAAATATAGTTTCAAAAATAATTATGTTTGAAGAAAAGTTAGAAAAATTCAGCACTTAATTACTTTGTAAATAAAATATTACGAGCTTAAGTCGCAAATAATTTAACTATAAGGAAAATTATCAAACTCGTAAATGATTTTATACATTTAAAGCAAAACGAATTCTCTAATTTAGCATTAAAACTAGAGTTTACTTAAACTTTTAAATTAAAATATGCGTACTAATACAAATAATTGTAGTTTTTCATTTAAGTTTACAAATAAAAGCATTGCTACTTTAGAATTTCAAACTATTCCCTCCGATAGCCTCAACTAGGCGCCCATTTCGATGATCTTCATTTTAGCAGCTTCATTAGCAATGTGGCCAGAGGTAGCAGTACTAACGCGACATAAGGTGAGAAAGCAGCAGCGCCATTGCAGCCATCGGTGCTGCACGTTTGACAGAAAACGGTCTTAATGTAGGATGAGGTCGTTTCATGCCCGCAGCGATCAGAGGAGTCGTCATAGTCTTCGTAGAAACAAGAGCGTGAAATTACACGTTTTCCATAAACTGCAAGAAAACACAGAGAAAGTGAGAAGCAAAAGGTTATTTGTGGTAGGAAACAATGAAAAAAACAACAACAAAAGTTTTATAGTTAAACAATTAAAGGACTTTGAAGAAGATGGACATTATTTTAAAGTTTCACTCTAGTGCAAAATTTTGTTTTTTCTACCCAAAAAACTCTAAGTGTTAAAAAAACCCGAGGATATTTAACTTTAAAAAACTCCGAACTAAAATTTTCAAAATTGTAGGAATCTCAAAATTACACAGGCCGACAAAATTTAACCAACATTCAGACCCAGAAACCAGACTATTTATTTCCGAAGGTTTATGATGCGCTGAATCGAAATCTGGCCTCAGAATTGCTCTATCAGCTCTGGTTTTCGAGATATTCTAACCTAAAAGTGCAAAAAACCCCATTTTTGCCCATATTTGAGGTTATGTAGCCTTGCAGATGTTTTCTTTCACCAAAATTAAAGGATGGCATCTTTAAATACAATCCTTCTTTTTTCAAATGGCGTTTTGTTTGCTCAAATATCATTTTTTTTCGCAGAGATATCGCATTTTGAAATTTTCATGTTTTTTTTGTATTTTTTGCACTTTTAGGTTAGGATATCTCGAAAACCAGAGCTGATAGAGCAATTCTGAGGCCAGATTTGGATTCAGCGCATCATAAACCTTCGGAAATATATAGTCTGGTTTCTGGGTCTGAATGTTGGTTAAATTTTGTCGGCCTAGTTCCATTAAACACGAAAGATACGATTATCGTAAAAACTCAAACTAATAAATTAATTTTAGTTATCAATCCGAATTTTGCATGGACAGAGAAGCAGATATTAGTTTAAATTATTTCGGATACTTTTCCTTGTAGACTAGTGTTATTAATTTTTTTCAAAATTTTTTCAGTTCACTTCTCCTCCATTTCCATTTACTCAAGCCATAAAATCAATAATAAATAGTTATTAGTTTTTATTCCTTCATTTGATCCTTCATTCATTCAAATGCTTGATGTCAAAGAATATTTATTTTTGTCATTTATATGCAAATTGGTTAATTATGCAACATAAAAGTGTCCAAATAAATTGGCTTAGCAAACATTGTCACACATATACACACCTACTCACACACGCAAAACAAATTTCATGTAAAATAGATAATTTTTTAATTTTCGTTTTGTAAATTTGCGTTTTACTGTATTTCATTTCCCCTTCGGCGTAGGCTGCTCTCAGAAAACCTGGCTTAATCCCAGCACTTATTCATTGGGACATACATATTATACATCAGTGGCATATCAAATATGTTACATACAAATACAACACAAACGCAAATGTGAATGCCTACTTGTGTCACGTGTGCCGTCATATGGCGTATGTTAAGTGACACTTCAAATGCCATTGGACTGGAAATTTTACAAGCAAAAAATATGCAAATATTTGTTTTTGGCATTAAAAAATTGGCGTCAAACAGTTAAATAGAATTAAAGAAAATATCTGAAGAAAATGAAATTTTATAGCTGTTTGAATAATTCGAGACCTAACCACCAAAAGGAATTAAGTGATGTTCGAGTGTTATTTTTTTTTTTTTTGTCATAGTAAGTTATTGGTTTCCACCCAAGGCTTCTTAAACAGGTAGCACCAGTGGAACAAAAACAACGAGAAAAGTGTATTTATTTCTTGCCTTTGGCTCCTAGGATGCCAAAATCTGCGGAGAACAATTGACAGTTAAGATTATTTTAAAGAAAGGGTTACAATTTTGAGACAAAATAAATGGAAAAAATCAAAATAGCAACCCTTCTTGGAGGCCAAGAAGTTTCCTTTTTGAGGTGTGCTCCGGGATATCGCCGCCGTTGAACAGTTTACTCACAGCGAATCTGGTGAATTTTCTCTGCTTTCTCTCAATTCTATCAGAGTGCTTCGCGTAATATGAGTTCCATATTATTGCTCCATATTCAACAATAAGCCGAAAGAAAGAAATGTAAAGTACTTTAAGAGCCATAAAGTACTTTAACACCATCTACAAATTTGTAGCTGTGATCATGCAAAGCAGGCTCAAAGATATCGAACGCTCCTTAAGAGACGAGCAAGCTGAATTTCGCAAACTGTTGCAGCAGTTGCATCAACAAATGCCTCCGCATCAACTGCAGAATATTCTGGCCAAACATCATCAGTAACGACGCACTGTGAAGATTAACGAACGAGAATGACGCTGGAGTGGAACTCGCAAGGGAGCAGAGGTCGCGGTCGACCAAAAAACACATGGAGAAGGTTGATGTTCTGCGAAATAGCAGATGCCGACATCTCATGAGACGGAGCAAAAACAACAGCACGGGAAAGTGTACGATGTAAGAATCTTATCAAGGCCCTATGCTCCCGAAAGGAGTGAACAAGGAAAAAAAATAATATCATGACATTTATTTTTTTAATATGAGTTACATACTTCCTGGCTACGAGTTACATATTCCATTTGATCAGTCCAATTTTTTCCAATAAATCTGAATGATAAATCCAAATAAGCACAACCACTCGACTACAATTTTCTCACGAGTTACATTTTATAGGCACGTAAGCCGAGATCCTTTAAAAAAAGAGTGTTGAAGCGACAACGGATCAGCATTTCGGCGTCTTCTTCAGCACTTCACTCTATGAACTTTGCACACAGACTTTTTTTTTAAGCTAAATTTTCACAATTTGGAACCGTTGTTCTGCCCTTAAACCATTCATGATGACCCGCCAAACCATACTGAACAGAAATGCCAACACAGTTTGCCATTCTCAGCTGTCAAACCATAGTTATCGATATCGATAGCTCTCATGCAGTTAAAAAAACACCCGATATAACACCTTCTTCTATTGCATTTTGCTGCTATGAACTAAGCAACTATTATTTCGGTGTATCCACCAATTTTCAACATCTTTCAAATAAATTAAATGTTTGTCTCACCAATGCTCGTGACAAACTTCAAACTGACATCTTACATAGCTGCAGTTCCCCAACATTTATTTCTACTTTTAAGTGAAAAACAAATGGGTTGGAAAAAAATTAGCTTGCGACCATAAATTGCAACTTGTCTTGGCCAAAATGGGCGAAACTGTTAACGCAACTCCATAAAGCCGATCAACAACAACCGACAAAGTGATTGCGATGCGTTCGACTACGTAGGTGTGTATGTGTGCGTGTGTGTTTTTACTGCATTTTAAGTTAGTTATTGCGATTGCGTGTAATGTGAGATAATTGCAACGACAGCAAATGATAAAATTAAAAGTGAAAAAATAATAAAAATAAAAATAAGATAACTTAAAAGAAAACAAAAAAACAAAATAAATGCAGGAAAATTACAAAAAATCGTACAGTTATTTTTCAGGTCTCGCGCAACATCTTGCCGCATTTGAGGAAGCACATCAGTTGTCATTTGCCATCGGCTTGAATTTTTACGCCGTAAGACGAATTGACATTTGCGACCAAAAATCATAATTACTATTTTATATTTGCAGACAATTGCCAATTATGCAGTCGAAATATAACAACACCAACAAAAGTTATGCGTTAAGTAAGAATACCCCGAAAACCCGAAAAAAACTGCGATTTTTCTCACTCAGCCGTCAGTTGGTTATTACTTTTTAGCTCCACGCTTTGCCGTTGTCTGCTTGTTGATATTTCGCTGTCGATTGAAGTTGTGATTGCAATTCATGTTGTTGTGATTATGGCACTCATTAGTGGCACAACAACTTAATTATTTTTCCAAGTGGCACCTTTGAACGCTGAGTTGCGTCTTGATTTGATTTTTTCTTTTTATAATTTTTTGTTTCTATATTTTTCATGCTTTTGATCTAGTTTGGTCAGAGAAAAAATAATTTATGCGCTCACAATTGAGTATTAGTAATTTTTACGGCAATTTGCTGCCTGCAATTACTAAAGACATGGTACAGTTAGGTATTATGCATAAATTATGGCAATCAAGTGCGAATTCGAGTTTGCTGACTTAAAATGAATTGAATAATTTTTGTTTTAATTAGCTACAGAAGTCACGGTGTGAAGAATGAGGAGGGGTAGCCAACATCAGGTCGTTAACCCGCTCTCAGCGATTCTGCAGGAATCAGCTGGTTTGCTGACGTAATCGAGGCTATGAAAAACTGGGATTGTGCAAGTGATGTACGAAAAAAAAGCAAAGCAGCTTTCGCCCCTTTTACTAAGTTGCCGTCTGAACAACGACTGAAAGGGCGAGCGAAAGGATGCGTGTGAAATGCGTGGGCAGAATTAAGGTGGCACTAGACCAACAACAACGTTTTGCGCATTTGAATATCACGTCAAAAGAAAGTAGAAAATAAAAAGAATAGGACGAACTATTTTGTACAGCCGACGTGAAGTTGAAGTTAGCAGCATACGACAATAGTGCGAATAGATCACCTTTTCGTCATTTAATTTTATGGTGACTTCTGAATGGGCATGGCGAAAGAAGAGATCAAATCAATACCATCTTTAATAGATTCGCCTTGGACAGAACTCTGTCGCCGAGTCGCCGGTGACGTGGGAGCCGAAGTTATTCTCAGAATTTTTCTTCAGATGGCCAAACTTTGCAATCTATTAAACTTGACCAGAATTAAGAATTTCAATACTATCTTACAATACTTGAGACATCTATTCATGCATTTGGCAGTTGATTAAGCAGGAAACTAAAGAATTTCTTACGAAAGAGCATGTTACAAGGGAACTCTGGAACTCTTACAAGGGAACACAAGGACTCTAATGAAGATACCATGAATTTCCGGTAAGGAAAATCTAATGCTATTTAACTACTAACTGGATGGTCTCCGACGATATAGTCTGAAAATTGTATAGTAAAGAATATGCAATCGATGAAATGGCATGCTCGAAACCAGCGTTGGGCATAGTGGACTATATGGGCATAGGACTATAATTAGTGAAATAAGCAGATTTAGTGAATTGAAGATTAAGTGATAATGAAACCCTTACTTTAACTACCACTAAAAAATTAGTGATAGTGCAATTTAGTGGTAGTATAAAATGTCCAACACTGCTTGAAAAATGCTGCAAGTGATATCAACTAAAACTAACGATTCGGTGCGGTATTCTTTTCGAGCAGATATGATAATTCGACTAAAGGCTTCACCAAACAATAATTGGATGAACGCTTTTGCTGTTATATTAAATTTAAATTGTGCTTAGTCTTACGCATTCTCGATCAGTCTGGCTTACCTAGTCGGTCGCAGTAGTCGCCTGCTTTAGTAAGGGGTAGCTTTATACCTATAGTATCCCTAATATCAAAATATTTTCATAATTTTGCTTATGACTTCTTGTGTATAAAAATAGTTACTAGGTTGTTCACATGCGTTCATATGAAAATTGTAATAGCATAAAAACAAATTAAGCTAGTAGCAACGCCCTTTCTTATCGAACCACAAAACTTACTGAACACCGTAGGATGTATGCTTCTGCTTATGTTCCGACACAGGCTGATCGCGCATTCTTCATCAAACTTTTGATCAATATTCTGGAAGGATCAGTAATTTTATGACATTTTTAAAAGGAAAGGAATAACCTTCATTGTGATTTTGGCATACCAGCTGTGACTGAAGTATTGAAGCAATTTGCCATAGCCCCCAAACAGTGACTAAAGAATCTTATCAATAATGCAGAACCCAGCTTACTTCGGCTGAATTCTTTTGAAAAACGATTAAAATGCACAACGGTAGCATAGCTTATGCCAAGCGATTTTATTATAAAATGCGTCTTAAAACAAGTTAAAGGATCAAATGAAAATTAGTATCATTTAGTATAAGTACATCATCATCATAAATTCCTAGAGTTCCAGTGTGGAGCATAGGACCACATAAGCTATAAGTAGATACCTATGAAATGAGACTTTCAGCTATCTATTAGTCCATAGATGTCGCCAGGAGTATTTTTAAACCTTCCCAAATATCTTGTTTTTTTTCGCCTGTCATCTGTCAACAACATTCAGTTCATTATTTGTTACGTTTCATACAACAATGCATTTTTGTCGCTCTTAAAAATGTCGAATTTCGTGCCTTCAAACTACGATTTGCGGACATCGTTGATTTTCTGTTATCAATTGAAGGAAAATGCTTCTCAAGCTCATCAAATGCTTATAGAAGCTTATGGTGGACATGCTCTAAGTAGAGCACAGTGCTTCAGATGGTTTAAAAAATTCCGAAATGGTGATTTTAGCGTGGAGAACGAGGACCGTGGCCGGCCACCCAAAAAGTTTGAGGACGCCAAATGGCAAGCATTGTTGGATGAAGATGATGGTTAAACACAAGAAATGATAGCAGAGCAGTTGGGAGTGACCCAAAACAACAATTCCAAACGTTTCAAAGACATGGGCATGATCTTAAAGGTCGGAAGATGGGGGCCGCATGAACTGACTGAAAGGCAGCAAGAGAACCGAAAAACCACTTGAAAATGCTGCTCTCCCGGTTCAAAAGGAAGTTTTTTTTGCATCGAATCGTTACGGGTGATAAAAAATGGGTGTATTTCTCCAACCCCAAGCGTAAATGATCGTATTGTCCGCCCGGCCACAAGCCAAAAACAACGGCCAAACCAAATCGCTTCGGCCACAAGGCAATGCTGTGGGTTTTCTGGGATCAGCGTGGTATGATTTGGTACGAGCAATTAAAACCAGATGAAACAGTTGACGGTGTACGCTACCAACGACAATTAGCGCTATATACCGAAATCGCCCAGAATATGCCGATCGGCGTCACAAAGTAATTTTTCTTGATGGCAATGCACGGCCACATCGAACAAGAGCGACCCGGGAATTGGTGGAGACATACGATTGGGAACCGATGGTGCATGCGGCTTACTTACTAGACTTGGTGCCTTCCGATTATCATTTGTTTGCATCGATGGCCCACGCACTTTCCGAGAAGCGCTTTAATTCTCACGAAGAAGCCAAAAATCGCTCGATGATTGGTTTGCGGCCAAAGATGGCCGATTTTTTTGGCGCGGCATCCAAAAATTGCCTGAGAAATGGGAAAAATGTGGCGCTAGCGATGGCTATTATTTCGGAGATTAAATTTGTAACCATTTTTTGTTAATAAACGTTTGAAATTGAAAAAAGTCTCATTTCATAAGTATCTACCTGGATACAATTATACAACGCTTTTACAGAACTAATAAGAAATATTAATAAATTAATAAAAAAATAAACATAAAAAAATTTCAAAAGAACAATCCTACTAAGTCAATAGGAGATTTTAGCTGAGACAATTTTTTTCCTACATTGCGAATGGTACTTTTAATCTAGAGTTCCCAGACTGCAGACTAGGAGTTCCCAGAGTGCAGTAGTCCAATTCAATCTATTAATACAATCAATTTCTGTGCTTATGTATATGTAAATACATAATATAAATACAATATACAAAAACCCACACACGGCGTTCTGCATAACTTGTGCATGTTTCCCTGACGAAGTCTTTCCTCACCGCCGATCCAAGCATGGAAATAAATCACTGATATGGCACACCCTTGAGACCAAACGATCAACTGCTGGATTGGAGGGTGAGGCCATTAATCTAAAAATGCTCAAATAAATTTAAAAAAGTGGTATTAAATTACTTATCACGCATTGAAATTTCTGTCAGCCACAAGGGTACCCAACCCAATGACCATAAAGGACTTTATCACTGCACCCATCGCCCAGTGACATACATACACACATCTAAAATGGAGATAAAATGCAGAGTAAATATATAATCACAAATCTAAATACACTGCTGCATATGGGAATATGTATGTGTGCATATAAACGTTTGCATTTATTTTATTATTTGACTCAAGTGCCACAATATCCTGGGCGTATGAGCAACATTTGATTAGCATGCGGAGCATACGCAATAAAAGTGAAATAAGTTGGAGCCAAAAAAAGCAAAAAAAAAAAGCAAACTAAAAGTAGCTTTTGCTGCATAAGCGTGTGTTGTGATTTAAGTTGTTTTCTGTTCAGTTGCTGTTGTTTATTACTTTGGTAAAAATAAATAATTGTATTGCTGTTTGCTGCATTGAAATGTTATTGGGTCGGGTCGGTTGTGTACATACTGCCACAACACACATACGCTTATAACATATGTATCAGTGCAATATGCCATGTATGTTTTTTATTTATTTATTTTTATTTTTTTTAACGCATTTTTCTTAATACAAAGCGTAGATGTATATGTACGATATGGTGCATTTATTTTTATTTGTCGCAGACAAGTTGCTGCATTTTTTTCATGCCATTTTGTTTTGAGTTTTGCATGCTCTTTCGTTTTTACTACGAATTTTCATTTTAAACCAATCACAAAAAACGTCAAAAACCCCATAAAATTTGTGTTTTTGTTTTTACAAATGGCAGTCGTAAATTGAATGGTCAAGAAAACATAAACAAGAAACAAAAAAAAACAAAACAGAAAAGAGCGAGTCTAACTGAAAACGTGTATGCAATCAGTTTATTTTTTTATTTCAGTTTTTTTTTTTTGTTTCATTTTCTTTTTATTTTAATTCATTTTTTTATTTATTTTTTGAGTTTATTGCTTTTTTTTTAATTTTATTTTTCAGTTTATTTATTTTTATTTCAGTTCGCAAAATGCGAATTGGCCGAATCGAAAATTACGAAAATTCTTAATCGTTTTTGTGATCTTTGGCACGATGTTTGGCGCTTTTCAACTGCAACTTTTATTGCGTCGTCGCTGTTAATTTTATGGCTTTTAAATAAGTTTCGGAAATGCGTAATACAGACAAGTAGGCAAATAGAAAGAGTTGACTAGTAGTGCAAAAATTAAAAACAGTCCTTTGTAACTATTAAGTGGAAGAGGGGCACATTGTACTCGAAACGTGGACGAGCGCGCGTTCGTATGATAGCAATCGAGACTATTTACAATATTTGTTGCAGTTGGTCAAAGTGGTTTGTTGTCAGTGCTTGAGCCTCTTTGCCTCTCACGTGGAGCTCTTGTTGAACCAGACAAGCTGAACTAAGTACATAAATACATGCATGTAAATATGTGTGTGCATACAGATTTGTATGTGCATGCAATTAGTAGAAGACATGCAACTTTTATAACAAAAATATATATTTTTAAGTGGTTTACCGCCAATTGATTGCAAGACTTTCGAAAATTATTTTAGACTCTTTATCTCGTGATTCTTCTAGGAATTACCTCTCATAGAATCTAAAATTTATTTATTTATTTATTTTAATTATTTATGTATTTCAAGAAGTCAAGAAAACATTATTACAGGCTGACTACTAAAACTTAAGAATAATGAAAATATATACGTATGTGTACATAATTAAATTACAAACTCACATCTGATTAAACTGATTATTATTCTGTAGGCTTGTCATTCTGCCAGGTGCTACTTTCGTTTCTTTTCAGCCCTAACTTTCCATATTACAGTCTGATTTCCATCCGAAAAAACATACCTCTTATCAAAAGTCTGCCATTTTGTTATTTAAAAAAAAAATCCCATTGTATCACCTGCCAAAATGACAAATCTATAGAATAATCAGTTTAAGCTTTTCGTTTCAGATGTCCCGAAGAGCCAAAATCCTGTTGACAAGCCACCTATCTTTTTTGGAACCACCCTATTACAAAAAATTAAAAAAAAAAATTGTTTTTGTATACTACTTGATGTCAATAATATCGTGCTATAAAATCAAAACTATCGCATTTTATTTTCTTAAAAAAAAAATCCTAAAAATATCTATAAAAAATTAGTATTTGACCAGACTATTCCTTTAAACTTCAGTTGATATCGGACTTAACATTCACAACAACCTCGTAACCTTTTTAACGCTTCAAAAGCTTTCGACACTGTTGATCACGGACTACTTGACTCGAAACTTAAAAAATGATCCAACTTTTAAGCACCAGCATTGAGCTTAATAAAATCATACCTTAGTGATCGTACGCAAGCTGTATGTGCCAGTCACAGCTTATGCTATTTGTCTAAAACTAAGGGTGTCCGCTACGGTTCTATCCTTAGCCCGCTTTTGTTTGTAGTAGACGTCAATCATCTTTCAAACGTGCTAAAATATTGCAATATTCATTTTTATGCCGATGATGCCCATTGTCCTTTCGTGCCCATCAATGAACGTCTTCATAAACTCAACACTGAGTAAGAAAACGTTAACCAGTGGCAATGCGTTAATGGGTTGCTCCTAAAGGCAACGAACAACCAACAGTGCGTCGTTATTTCCAAAAAGACATTTTAACGTGTCGACTACAATGAAGTAAAACTGAACAATTTATAGTATATTAGAAAATTTGTGGGTGCCCCAAAGAACCTAGGAATAACTTTTAAGAGGTTATATACAAATAAAAGGCCGAAAAAAGCGAATTTTCCAGAACTTTTTCTTGGAAAAATTTTAGATTTATTCATCTAAAATTTGCTTTCCATATTGTGTTATCTTTTAACTGTATTTTAAAACTTGGTATTAGTAAAAATATTTATGTGGAAAGGAGCTATAGCTGATCTCCAGGAGCCGCTCTCAAAAAAGACGTTTTGCGGTGACCACTACCCGACTAGAAATTTTGGTAAGGCGGGGATTAGGCGCAAATAA